>NC_092021.1:1620000-1885000 GCF_042242105.1 Pempheris klunzingeri
TTCATTGATCATTTCTTATTCATTTTCTGTCAGCTGACAAATTGATGAATCGTTTCAGTTTTTAACTGTTAAAATGCTCCATCCATCCCTGAGCTCACGTTAACCTTCTGCAGATGACACCACAAAAGTTCCTCTCTGTCACTGGCTTAGCAAATACATGAATGACCATCCACTGTATCAGATGTGTTTAATCCAGCTGGTCATGAATGAGAGGAGGAGAGTTTGACAGCCTGATCTTCAGCAAGGACAAAGACAAATGGTCTTAAAGTGGCGACAACACTCCTGTGTGTGTGTGTGTGTGTGTGTGTGTGTGTGTGTGTGTGTGTGCCACCCATGGCCCCAGACAGGCTTTTGTCAAAGTGGGTACATGGGTGGCGACACACAGCAGCTGACAGAAGGACATGACACAGGAGTCTGTTTAGGGAGGCGACAGGAATGCAGTGACCCACAGAGGAATGCCAGTCGGACGGTCACAACACTAATCAGGCCGGTGCTTTGTATGTGTGTGTGTGTGTGTGTGTGTGTGTGTGTGTGTGTGTGTGTGTGTGTGTGTGTGTGTGTGTGTGTGTGTGTGTGTGTGTGTTGCTGAGTGGTCAGATCTTATGAAAGGAACAAAACCATTTTATCAACCTTTCCACTGAGTGTCAGCACAGGATAGTTAGCCACAGATCCCTGTGGGAGAAAAGCTCAGACTTCACGTGTAAACCTGGTGCCAGTGGCCCTGAGCTTTGAGCTGCAGCAGTCGTGGGAGTGAGTGACCGGTCTCGTTGCTATCTCTCGGCTTGCAGGTGCGAGGCTGAGGCTGGGGGACTCAGGAGACATCCTGAGCCCGAACACACGGCTCACTTTTAGACTCAAAAAGTGCTTCATCGTACCCAGAGACCCATTCCTCTTCCCCGACAGTGCCTGAACATTCTGAGAAAACCTGTGAGAATGACTTATCTGTGCTTTCATAACTCACGCTGTGTTCCAGATGGTGTTGCTGGCGCGCTGCGAGGGCCACTGCAGCCACACGACCCGCTCCGACCCCCTCATCTCCTTCAGCTCGGTGCTCAAGCAGCCCTTCAAGAGCACCTGCTTCTGCTGCCGACCGCACACCTCCAAACTGAAGGCGGTGAGGCTGCGCTGCGCCGGCGGGACTCGCATTACGGCCACTTACAGGTACATCCTAGCCTGCAACTGTGAGGAGTGCAGCTGAGCAGGGAAGGAGCACCCTCCCAAACCCCCGTGACTCTCAAGACCCAGGATTCCCTTGGCCTTGGGCCTTACTCTAAAGCTATCAAGAGCATTTTGGTTGATTATTGGATCAGAAAATTGCCCCAGAGGACGGCGGCTCTTGCTTGTTGTTATATTGGGAGTGATAGTTTGGAGCAATCATACCGCCCTCACATAGGCCTTACGATTCATCTGCAGCCCTTGGGACTCAAAGCATACTATACCTTCTGCGTTATGCACATCAATCAGTACAAACCATACAAAGCATATTTCTCCAGCACACAAGGCCAAACACCGCAAACTGCTGCTCCCATGGGCCGGATGGAGACCCTCCTCACCGTGGAGACGCACTGCACTCATTACAGGCCTCCGTAATTCATAACACACATGCGCACGATCCACAGTGTGAGGGCTCATTACAAATATCTCTTAGAGCTTTTTGCCAGCTCCATAAAAACCCCACAGTGCATTCGACAACAACACAAAAAACACGCCTCGTTAAGAAGCAGCATGGGAAGGGACGAGGCTCGCTGAGAGCGAGCGGGTCCACCTGAGCCCCAGACATGTGGTGGATGTATAGAGAAGCGCCTGCACCATGCTTATTCACCCTATAACGTTTTACACACTCCCTGCAGACTTTCATCTCACTGTGTAAAACATGACCGATGCTGACAGGAGAACTCATCAGGTGAACAGTAAACAGCGAAAAGGAGCTGTGAAGATGAAAGGATGAAGGTGAAGCCGGCGCCTCTGTGGTGGTGCGGCCTGTCAACGGACTGTGAGAGCTATCGGCGTTCATTAGATTTAGTCTATCCTATTTGAATCTTCGTGATGCTCCCGTCAAACATTATTCAAACCGTAGCAACTGTAGCCAGAATAATGAAACTGTCGCTTTTGCCTGTCATGTATTGTTAGTGATGAAATGTCCAGTGTTTTGACTTTGGGGAAACGCTCTTGTCAAAACGGTGCCGTGGTCGCTCTGCACACGTCTGTAAAACCTGCATATACATTTTCATCCAAGTTCACCACGATGGTGAATATAGAACTTAAATGTTACGTGTAATTCGTTTCGGTTTGTGTCAGAATACGTCTAAAACGTCATTAGCCATCTGTACTTATGGTCAGTTTATCTGAATTAAAAAGTGAATAACTCAGTCCCATTGGACCCATTGTGGTTTCTTCTATCACAAAAACGTTAAAAAGCATACAGTTTGAATTTAGGTAACTAATGAGAGGCTTTATGGAGGCAAAAAAGGCCAAATCATTGTCGTTTTATAAGCAACCAAGTACCTCTGTTAAAAACTCTAACCACTCCTGAATATAAACTCCTGACTTTATAGCAGTGTGTGGCTTTATGTGGTTTGAATTCCTGAAACTGATATTTACAGAAGGTCATTAAAAGTTGTGTGCAAATTCAAATAGACAATTGAAGCTTTCAGCACTGAAAAATTTGCTTGAAAGTCAAAGCAGCTCAATTCTGATCCAAAGATTCAAGTTAGGTAAAAAATAAGAGAAGAAAAACTGGTTATTTTCTGGTTTCTGGTTACATCCAGACAGCAAAATTCAGGATCAAAATCCAAACTGTCAGACTGTGAATAACGATGTGATCCTGAGGCAGTGAATCAGACGTTTGTCCTGCTGTATTAGGCTGCGTCACATGATCCAAGACAGAAAAGTTCAGATGAATAACTGGAAACTTTAAACACTGTTCGCGAGTATACCACTTGAAACAAACGTCTGGAAATAGAAAAGGGATTTCTAATCAAATGAGTTCAGGTTTTCAAAGTAAAATAATAATAATAATACATTTTATTTTTAGGGCGCCTTTCAAAGCTCACAAGGTCGCCGTACAGAATACACATAAAACATACAATATAATAGATAAAACAGGTGTGAAACAAGCAATAAAATACAGTAGCAGTGCAAAATGAATCAGAGGGAGTAGGAAAGTGTGAAGAGATGGGTTTTGAGTCTGGATTTAACCATCTATACATCAATGAGTGGTACCAGCGACGACAGCGGGAAACGTTCCATTGGTGATGGCAGGAACTTCACACAGCTCTAACACAGCTGTAGGAAAGTGAACTGTAAGCAGACTAATCTACAAACAGTAATGGTTTATTACATAGACGCAGTGTTTCCTGTGAGCCTTTGTGCATTAGAAGGCAATTTGACTCCAGTACAAGTTAGCGGACTCTGCCACCAGCAGTATACATGCTACACAGAGAGATAATTACAGGATGTGAATACAATCAGGGACACTGCTGCTTTAATTATTATGGCATTTCTTTGCTTCTATAGCTGCAATACCAGCCAAAGATGTAAATATGAAGCTATAACGTCTCTTTGACACTGAAAGGTAGATCAGCAGGGGTCTTCTTGATGATGAGACCCTGGCCGACTTGAGAAGGAAATAAAAATTGAGAAGTATACAGGACAACTGGAGGTTGGAGGGGTGGTTGAGTGGTCAGAAAGTCCTTGTCAGTGATAGTCCATGCAGCAACACGCTGCACCCCATCAGCCCCCGGGATGTTGCAGAGCCTGTGCCCTGACGGAGAATAAAAACAGAATCCTCCTTTGCAGATTAATGAAATAATCCGTTTATAATCCTTTTCAAAATATATGTGAAAGTGTGAGCTAAGAGTACAGAGCCGTCTGACGTAGTGACACGCTCATACTGAACATATTCACCCTGTGCAGATGGTTTTTGTTGTGTTCAGCACCGAAACGTGTTCCTGCCCTGTGAAACAGTACAATATGCCGTTCTGTGGACATTTCAATCCCGACAACAACTGACAGCACAGCCGGCTGCTTCACACGTGAACCTAATAAAATCGCTTTCCCTTCGATCCTGGAGATTAATCTGCCTTCCTCTGCTGTCTCCTCTCGCTGTGCCTCTCCTTTATCAACACTCACACACAAATGCACACACACACACACACACACCATTCTGTGAGGGGTAATTATTTGGTGAACCAGGATGACAGAGGGGCAACAGACTGGCTGTAAAGCAGATGCTAACTGAGCTCCTGTACTGGTTTCACAGCAGAGACACATGAAGGAGGTGGTTGGCAAGTTCCAGACTTTCTAATTAAAGAAGCAGAAATATCATTCATCAAATGCAGTTTTTCATCTCAGTCTTTTTTTCCAGGTGTGGGGCAGACAGACACGCACATGTGGTCCTTTTATAATCCTTCACATCAGCGCACAATACACACATTTATTCATCTTTGATCCTAATCGTAACCATCCAAGCATTTCATAAAAATCACAGAAGAGAGGGATTTTACTGGACTGCACTATAGGTGCCTGCTTGTTAAAGAGAAACTCACATCTGTGTGTTTAGAATTCCATTAAAATGCCAGACGTCAAACATGGACGACAGCCATGTGCTGGAGGGTTAACAATATGACTATTCACTCACTTCACATGTGAGTAGTACTGAGAGATGTAGCTGTCAGCACGTACTTAACTTGGAAAATATGAATACAATAACGACAGAGGTCCAAACACAATCTGCAACGTGAGAGCTAAACAGAGAAGTTTCTGCCGACCAATTACAAAGAAGACAATGCTGTTATCCTGTGAATAGCGATAGTCGATGTCTAATGTACAGTTGTTTAACAAGAACAGGATATGTCTGTATAACAGTATGTAGTTTGGCCAGTCTTCATTTTACCCCGTCATAAAACAGTTACAGAGAAATGAAGACTGACCACAATTTTATTTCCCATCTGTTAATGACACCTGGAGGTAATTGAGAAAAAAAGAGGGAATGTGGCTCAGCTTGTTGCTCGCTAACAGTATTGTGGAGCAAACACGAAGAAGGTAGAAGGATCTGAAGACAACAGTAAGTATCTGTCATTACTATGATTACATTTGTCTTGAAAAATGTCTTTTGACTTTTAAAAAGAAGTAGTTTGCTCACAATTTCACTAATTAACCCTTTCATGCATAGAGGTCAAAACAGTGTACAGCTATTAAAAAGCTGTTTTCTTGTATATGCACGAGTTTTTGATGGTATGGTTACACATCAGCCACTACAGTAGAGGCTACTGCATCATCTCATACACTGATACCCAGTGGGAAGCCAGTGCAAGTGAAAAAAAAAAAGAGTGAAACCAAGATGGACAGAAACACCAAGTTGCTCATTTTTTTCTGTCCAAATCTTCTAGAAAAAGAGACCCTGCAGGTAAGAAAAATATGACGACATCAAGTAACATCTAAGGAGTCATGCAATTGCTAAATTTTCCAAGTATTGATTTTATATTGGGAGGAAATTATGATTAATCACATGTCCACTGAATTGTACATCATGCATCACTAGCTATATTCCAACTACTGGACATGTAAATATATCTTTATAAAATTTGGGTTGAAAAAAAACAAAAGTTCAAATCTTGTTTTTCAGCCTAAAGATGAATAAAAACACTTAGTAAAGAAATCCTGACTGAGGTTATCATGATTCATGCATGAAAGGGTTAAACCTACTTACTATATCACGAACTGGACCGCTATGTGCAGCTGATGTTGCCAATGGTGCTCTGTCAACATAGAAAATGCTTATATACAAGGTATGAAACTGCAGGGTACCACTTAGTTAATGTTATAAAGTACAAACTAGAAAGGTCTTTTTCTCTTCAGTCAGTTTGTGTGTGTGTCGTCCTGACTACTGCTGCCCTCTGCTGACAAGCCACACATCACACACCTGCAGCTGGGTTTAATACAACCTCTTTATCTCTAATGTGGTCTGCCTGTGGCACAGCGAAGATGAACGTGAGAGGAGGAGGCTGCAATCACTGCTAACATCAGAAGCAGGACAGGTCCGGCATGACTTCCTCACACTCAGAACACTGCCTGTTCTGTCTCCTGCTGAGTCTTTTCTGATACAGACACACAGAATACAATGTCTTCTCCCTATTGCTCTGCGGTTTTTCTCAACTGTGTCTCTAAACTTCACCTCCCACACAAATTGTCATGGCGACGTCTTCACCCTCTCCCTGTGTCCACCAGTTTCCCCTCACACCTCTGCATCGTTATGTCATCATCCAGCGAGGCCCACTGTCGGCCTCCACAGCTGCACCCCATCGCCTGATGAACATAACACTTTGTTCTTCCACAGCAGGGTTGATTTAAACAGTAAAGGACTCTGAAACACGATGGGACAGGTGAACGTATGAGAGCAGAGTTTTTACCAGTAGCAGCACAAAATCCTTGATGCTGTGACTCTAATAAGCATGCAGTCAGTGAGTACATGATATTTGTGAGGTAGCACAGGACAATAGTAATAATGATGCCATCATCCAAAGGTTTAAAGTTCCTGTTGCACACACAGGAGGATGTGAGTCTCCTCAGGAAGAGCGGTGTGGCGTGCACACTGCAGCAGGTCCAGCAGAGTCCTAAGTTACTGCAGAACCACGAAGCATCACGGGTCTCTAGTCCCCGACCACACCGGAGTCCTTCCTTTGTCACTGCAAGGATGTGGGCGATCTTCCATCGTTTAAGAAAGACTGAAGAGTTTGCTCGGAGGACAGCTGCGAGCGGTCCAGCACACGATTCAGCAGCCCTGGAACTGATGCTGTCTGGCCCACTAGCTTTGTTTATCCAGAGCTTGGAGAGCTCCCCTTCCACCTGGCAGGGGGTAAGGCCGAGCCCGGGGACTTGTTTCATTATTGATGGTGTTGTATTAGATTACAATAAGTTTCTAATCATACTTGGAACTCAAACACAAATACTAAGAGCTTGTCAAACCTGGGATTTATTCCGTGGCTGTTGTATTGGATTACATTTGACAGTACAGGTATCAACTGGTAACTCAGTGTATCACTCTACACCCTTACCTTCCCCCTTCCTCCCCAGTCTCTTCCACGCTGCCCTACTACAGTGCCTGTAAGGACAGGGATATGCTAGCGTGGGACTTTAGTAGCTTACTCCATAAATTAGATCAAACGAGGATTAGGATTAACCACAATCATGGTCAGATTAACCCACTAGGGGGCCCTTAATTTAATGTCAACCCACCTGAAAATTTGCATTGGAAACAAATTCTAACCACGTTTAGAAATCACATCTTACACGCTTGTCTGTAGCTTAAGATCGACTGGAAATTGCAGAAACTCTGCCAACATAGACTGCAAACAAACAGGTAAAAGCTGTTATCAAATCAAACAGATGCTTTTATGAAGAAGAAAACAACAGTATGCAGATGTCCACATGTATGACTGGAGGCTCGTCTTTAGGTTACATTTCAAACAATGCTGCAAATTTACATGCATGCAAATACATACATGCTTTGGACCAGTTATTAGTCTAGAAGCCCCGAAATATGTGCAAACCGGCTCACAAGCTGAGCTGCACCAGTGAAAGCTCCAGTACTCCCACCGGCCTGGTGACAGCACATGCCCGGCTATGTGCACACCAGAGACCAGCTTTTGGCTGAGTGTAACCAACCAACCAACCACAAGAGGGCAACAGAAACGGAAAATCCCCCGGGAGGAATAACATGTCAAGTGCAAATGCTTTGAGTTATTGTCTGCAGACTGGGGACCTTAAAAGTAAAGCACTGTGCTGTCTACAGCGGAAAAATAGACCAAGTGAATTCAGCAGAACCTTCCATTACCCTGCTTCTGCTTCGTCAACTTCTTCACTGATATTTGTGTGCGTAGGCGAGGGAACGTCTCATATTCTTATGGACTTGGCATCAGACATGTACATGGTATTTTTACAGAAGGCTACTTTATCAGCTTCATCTACAGGCTTGGTTATTGAGAACCGGAGCCTGGAGGCAGAAAGGCTTTGAGATCTACTTTTTTTTTATTAAGTTTGTGAGTCAATTACTTTTGATAGAGAGAACACTTACATTATGAAAGTATTATTAATAACAGATTACATGAGATACAGTGGTTGTTCAAAGGTCCATCATTTGATACCACTGCACGCAGCCAATAGCCAAATGTTGTTTAAGTGATAAGAGACGACCTTTGGCCAGACAATTATAGCACCAACATCGGGGGCGACGTCCACGGTGCTAAACTCTGCAATGCTGCATATACAAAGTAGTAACTAAGTACATTTACTCAAGTACTGTAGAGCTAGGTAAGTACGGATTCATGGTGCCTCTACTTTGGTTGAGTATTTCCATTTTATACATCTCAGAGGTAAACACTGCACTTTTTACTAAACTACATACATTTGATAACTTTAGTTATTTTACAGATTACAATTTGTCATCTTTCAGTCCAGTAAAAAAAACATGCATGTGTGTTTCATCGTGACTATTTGAGATAAACTGCAGGATGAAGAGTTCCTTCATGGGTTCAGAAAATGTAAAACTATTTCAACCTTCTTGCATCAGTTGAAAAGTGCATCATCACAAAGCTAAAAACAGGCTGCTTTATTCTGAGCTCATGAAAAGTTTGAAGATGTTTTAGGGATAAGAGGTTCTCACAGGACAGGACTTTACAGGCCCTGATGCACATCTGAAGATTAAACTACTCACCAGGGTGTAAAGTAGTTAAATGACTTGTTTTCATGTAATAGTCTTTATTTAAAGAGCCAATGACAGTAAGCTTATGGATCCCAGCACATATGAAGCAATAAACACACACAAAAGTTACAGCCACAGTTATCTGCCACAGGCCAGAGGACCCAGACACCATCATAAGAGGCAGCATCACACTGCTCTGCTCTTCTAAGAGATTCAAACTGATTCAACAATTTAACAGACAGCTTCCAATCTCAGTACTTCCACGGTGAGTCTGGAGGGCCGAAGGCTGCTGGATGCTGATGATGAAAATGATCAAAACACGTCAGAAATCAGCTCAACATTTGATACCAACAGCAGTCAAATGCAACATGCACATGGATGCAGCCGTAATAATCTCCCAGAGTCGGTGTTAGTGCTTCTGTAGCAGCCTTAAGGAGGGGAGAGTGAGGTCAGGCAGCAGGACTTGTTCTTATCACACTGCATTCTAGGCACCTTTACTTAACCAAAGGATGGGTGGACCCCCACCCCCGTCGGCAGTCACTTCCCCGGCTCTCCCTCTCCGCAGAGCAGACGGCTGCTCTACTATCGGGGGGAGGAGTCTGGAGGGAGTGGGCCTGCCCGGCGCTTTTAATACAGATGCGCTCCTCCGAGCGCCCTGCGTTCAGCGGCGAGCGGACACGGCAGAGCGGGGAGAGGCAGAGCAGAGGCACCATGACTGCACCCAGCGACACCTACGATGTTCTAGTGGTCGGCGGAGGAATATCTGGTAGGTGCAACATTAGGAAACTTTGGGTGGTCCCGAGGGTCACAGAGGACCTGGACAGATTCATTGGCTCACTTCAAACCATCGCGCACGTCCTGCCGCGGGCTGACGCGCTTTGTGTGAGATGACCAGGCAACTGTTGCGCAAAAGCCGCTTGTGCGTCGCCAAGAAGTGCTGGAAACGCAGATTATCACGCCACGTGAGAACTGTAGTGACTTTTATTTGACAGAGTGCAGGTTGTTCTTCTTCTTCGTGTCATCCATTTTCTCCACGTTCACGTCTCTTCCGTGAGGCTACCTCTCCCCCCCCCCCAGCCCACCGCTGTCTCACCACAGCACTGCCTGTTCAGTAACAGCTAATCAGCCACAGCATACTTTGTGTCACATAGGAGGAGGGGGCCGGGTGGTGGTGGTGGTGGGGGGGGGTCTCGTAAATGATTGCTGCTCGCATCCGTAAGGCTGCCATGTGACTTCACCTGTTGGATTTTAAAAAGGCTTGCCATGAAAGCTCCCTGTGCTTGTTTTGATCAGGTCTGTGAGCCAGTTACAGAGCAGGTCTGATGCAGGGGATGAGTCCACCAGCCCGCATGTGACTTGCATCTGGTTCAGTATAATTTGGTCTACTATGAGCAGCTGGTTTGCATGATGTAATGGTTGCTGCTGATGCTGCTTCCTCACACTTTCCCTTCACTTGGTGTAATATTGCACTGTTGCATGTTGATTAGAAGCTAAGCTCCAAGTTATTGACTGTAATATGCACAACAGTCATACTGAATTCTTAGATCTCAGGCTCCAACAACTCTCCTCAGTCACATAGGTGAAATCCAACAGACACAGAATAGTGCAGCAGGTGGTAGACGGATGCCCAGCAATAGTAACATGAGTGAACTGTAATGTAAACAGGTTGTGCAGTATATATATGTATATATATATATATGTATATACCGAATGACAATATGTTATAGACAGGTTTACACATTATGATATATATTGTGATGGATAAATGGCTCATGCACAGGTAGTAAGATGAATATATATATATATATATATATATACTGTGATGTAAACAGTAAGTAACCAGAAGGAGCCAGTGTAGGAGAATATGTATGTACAGTACCAGTGAGTACAGTATGAACATGGCAGTAGTTTAAAGTAGTATAAAGTGTAAAGTGGCATCCATGTATCAGTGCAGTGCAGTTAAGTTAAGTTCAACAGTCTTATGGCCTGAGGGATGAAGCTGTTTCTGAGCCTGCTGGTGCGGGACCAGATGCTGCAGTACAGTCTTGTGGCTGGGGGAGGATCCTGAGTCGGTTTTCTGATCTTTCCTGGTCCAGTTCGGTGCACAAGTCTTGTCTGGTTTGGTTTTATGGGGACCAACTGAACTGGCATTTGCCATTACGAAACAGCCTAACTAAATCTAACCTGCATTACATTAGTAATAAGTAATATGAATATGATGTGACTTAACATAATATTATGTTTGTTTAGGCTACAAAGGGAGCTGCTAGTGTCCCAGTACTGATCTTGGTTTTTAGCATGTGCACACAGCATATGAAGTACAGTCCAGTCAGGTAACAACGGATTTCACTGGATAAAACCCAAAAACTAGCAAACAAACGGAAACATAGCTCTGTACAAGGTTTTATCTGGTAAAATCCTACTTGTTACTCAGCTGGCCTTCAGACACTGTCTGCACATGACGTTAGCCCTGTTGTGTTAGCCTGGCTATAATAAAGGCTAAAAATAAAGAAAAAGATTGGTTGCGTGGACCAGGCACTGGCTGCCTTCACAGGCTGCTGATCACCTCTGTGGGAATAATTCCTTGCTCTTTCTAAAGTTCAACATCATTTTTAAACTTAATGTTAACTCAAGAAGAAGAACGATTCAGTTTAAAGGTTGTTCAGTTCTTCTGATTGTGTAAGAAGTCGTCTCATTCATGGGCTGGTCTTGTTACATCAGCCTGTGCCTACTGTTGACTGTCTTCGCCAGTGTCTCCCAAACCTCTCCTGGATTACTCCTTGTCCTGCATGTTTTGAATCTCTCTGTGCTCCAACACCACTGATTTAAACGATCAGCTCGTTATCAAGCAGCCTCAGGAGTTCATAACGAAACATGCAAGAGAAGGCTCCCTCCAGGGGATGTTTGGGAAACGCTGCTCTACATTTATGGAGATGGGGCATGTCCTTCTCTGTTGCTTCCTACAGTCCACAATCAGCTCCTTTGTTTGGATGGAGGTTGTTGTCAGGGCTCTGACCTCCTAGCTGTAGGCCATGCCATCGTCAACCATGACAGTTGTGTCATCAGCAAATTAATGATGGTGTTGGAGATGTGGGTGGCCACTCGTCATGTTTGGCCTGTTCACACATTGTAAAGGGTCCAGTGAGTCAAAGCACTTCATGATTGTAAAGGTAAGTGCTACTGGGCAGAGGCTGTTTGTGCTGCTGGGTGGAGGTGCTGCAGTCTGGAGCAGTGAGAGCTTGAAAATGTCTGTAAAGACATTGACACAGACTTCCCTGTTAACCCAGATCTTCTGACAAGGTAATGTTTGCACAGTGGTCTGCAGTACAACATAACTGTTAAATTTGCAGATGAAGCCAATGGCTGCGTCCAAGTATGTGTCAATCAAACATTAGAAAACAATGAAAATGTCCATCATAATAACCTGGACCCCAACATGGCCCCATCAGATGTTTTGGTTTGTCCAACAAATAGTCCAAAACCCAAACATGTCAATGTATTATGATGCAAAACTGTGAAAAGCAGCAAATAATATTTTAGAACCTGGAACAATCAAATTTTTGGAATTTGGCTTGAAAAAGGACTTAAACGAGTAGTCATTTACCAAACTAGCTGCTGCTCAGTATTTTGTAGGTTGACTGATTGATTATCGAGTGAATAATGAAGCTCTGGTCCTGGAACACGGACCACCATGGTTAAGAGAAACCTGCATTCTCTATGGCTCCAAACAGAAGTCTGATTGGATGGAAGTCTATGAGAAAATTAGCCGACTTCACACTTGATTTATTAGCTCAGTAAACATTTTCCTGATGAGTTTATGGTCGCCGTCTTTTTTAACACAGCAGGATGTTCATTTAGTAAATTATGGTCCCATTAGCCCCTTTTCCACCACAAGAACTTTTATCATTTACCCGGGATTTTGAAAAACTAAGGCGCATTTCCACCGAAATCAGCCGGGGAAAAAACGTTCCCTCAACCCCAAACGTTCCCTGAAAAAAGTACCTAGTAGGGAGGTAGGCCTTTTCAGATTCCCTGGAACTCTTGAGGGGCGGGGCTGTGTGCTGAAGAAGGCTGATTGGTGGAACACACTGGCAGCGTTCCGCACCTCCGTTCATCCGCCATGTTTAAGCCAGTGTGGCTGCAAACTCTTTTGAGCGTATTTGCCGAGGAAGAAATTCAGCAGGACCACCGAGTCTATGGAAGAATAGCCGACCAGCTGACGGAGCTAAATGTAGGGCACACGCCCTAATTCGTGAAAGGTTGAGGAAACTTAAGCAAGATTATAAGAAGCTGAAGGACCACAACAGTCACTTCCCCATACGTCATCAGCCAGAACTTTGAGGTGTGGCGGAAACGCAAACCACACAGATTGCCAGGAATTCTTTTACCCAGGTAAATAAATTCCTGGTAATAAAAGTTCCTGGAAATGTTGGTGGAAAAGAGGCTATTGAGAAGAAAATAGACCAAGAAGAGGGGGGGGGGGCTTTAGGGCAGAGCTGTCTTGTGATTAACCAATCAGAGGTGGTCTTCGGCAATTAATGTCACTCCTTGCCCATGAAACCAAGATGGCAACGCCCATAAAGACGGTGGTGCACTATGGTGGGTACATCCACTTCTTATATACATTATATGGTACTGCTAAAGCAGTAATGTAGGGTGGAGTCTGATAGACCTTCGATTAACACAGGTGTGTTGACTGCCACCTGGAAGCCACGCCAAGGAGGAAGACGAGGGCCTAAACCTGCCACAACTGTCTCAAGAAGCGCTTCTATTCTCTTCTTGTGTCTGTAAACCCGAGACACACAGTAGACAAATGAATCATTTTAACAAGAAGTTTAGGTTAACCTAACTTTGTGCTAAGCTAAGCTTATCAGCTGTTCGTGGTATCTGGCCGTTTCCCCATTTTCGGCTTTTCCACTGCTTCACTTCACCAAGTGACCACTGCCGGACCCTCCATCAGTCATGCCTCCATCAGTCATGCCTCCATCAGTCATGCCTCCATCAGTCATGCCTCCACTCAACACACCATCCAGATGTGACAGCGGTCTCCGTCTGGCTCAGAAAGTATCTGAGTTGAAAGGGAGAATATCCACCTTGTATCAAATTAGGATGAAGAACGGATTCTGGACTTCCTGGTCCAGTGGGACCAGCTGTCACTACATCAACGACAGCTACTAGAGAACTGGACTCCACTCTGCTGCTGACCACTGGACCCAGCTGGGAGCTAAGTTGGGAGCTCCACTCCAAGCCGGGAGGAGCCATGGACTACTGCAATAAGGGTAAGCATGGTGTGGTGGGAAGTTTATTTTTCATCCCCATCCAACTCATGTCCTCCAGTTGACTAACGACAACAAATTCTCCATCCTGGACAACCAGGATTTCCCCCGACTCACGGGTCACTCCATCTCCCCATCGTCTCCACAGCCTGACAGCTCTTTCTCACCGCTTCCAATTTCCACGGCTTTGTCCAAGGCATTGTCCTACACTCCCATCTCTACAAGGCCGCGTACAGTTCATCCCTCACCTGGCAACCAGCTCTCTGGTCCAAACCTGCACACTCTCAGTGTCACACCAACTGCTTCATCTCCTCGTCCACTCTTCTCCCCAACCACACTCCCGTCCACCATTTCACGTGCATTAGTACATGTGGGGTCGTGTGATGTAGCTTGTCAGCAGCCTGAGCTGACCAAAAACAATTTAAAGTTCCTTTTTAACTTTTTAAGCAGTTGTGCTCCTCACTGGCCCGTGGAGTCAGTAGACTCTTCAGTCTCAATACTTGGCTCCTGTCGGCCTGCAGACTTCACAATTTTATTGACAATTTTAACTTGTGCCGGAACTGCTTCTTCCTCGTGCCTGATGGAATCCACCCCAACAAACAGGGCTCACGTGTGCTATCCTCTAACATACAGCACACGGTACAGTTCTTCCCATGTGACTGACTGTTAACATTCCACACACACACCGCAATCCCCCTCTCTTCTCCGGTGTCATCTCAGGCATCCGTTTCCAACGCTAGCCTACTGTCCTCCCCCGGTTCTACCGGCTCATTTCCCCATTCAAACTGTTATTACAGACAGGGCGTCTGCCCCAGTGAGACGTTCTTCTGCTCGCATCGCAGACTGTTGATACCTGCATCCCTTAGCTCGGGGTTTTTTTCTCCTCTTGAAGCCTGGATTTTCTGTTTCTGACAGACACCTGGCAGAGGTCAGAGACTAAAGTTTGGCAGTCAAATAAATTTTATTGTATTTTGATTTAATGACCCCCCCGGTTTTAATAGGTCTTTTTAAAATATTCATGTTGATGACGCTTTGTGTAACTTTGCTGCTGATTTTCTTAATATCACTGGGTCTTTTAACTTTGTTCAGCACATGTCTGGGCCCACACACATTAAGGGTAAAACACTGGACCATATAACGCATGTTTTTACGCATGGTTCAAATATTGACTCCATTTGGTCTGAGGATCCCCTGGTTCTCCTCCTACCTCTCAGACAGGAGTTTTTCTGTGTCTCTTGGTCCCTACACATCTAAATCAGCTGCTCTTTCCTATGGTGTGCCACAGGGTTCTGTCCTGGGCCCTATATTATTTGCCTTGTATATGCTTCCCTTAGGAGACATTATCTCCAGTTTTAAGGGTATCTCTTACTATTGTTACACTGATGACATCCAGTTGTGTGTCTCTTTTAAACCTGATGAGACTGACAAACTGGCTGTTTTGAGCAACTGTCTGTCTGCCGTTAAGGACTGGATGGCAAACAACATTTTACAGTTAAATGCAGACAAGACTGAGGTCCTTATCATCGCCTCAAACAGCGTAGTCTCCGAGGTTTCCCAGTGTATTGGCCCCCTCTAATCAGCTGTTCAGTCCAAGCTTAGAAATATTGGTATATTCGACCATGCCATGTTTTTGATCAACACATTAGATCATTGACCAGGACATGCTTCTTTTATTTAAGAAACATAGCGAAACTTAGGCCCATTGTTTCACAAACTGAGCTTCAAATGATTATTCACACTTTTATATCGTCCCAGTTGGACCGTTGTAACTGGTCATCACCAGTAGGTCTCTGAGGTCCTCTGACAAGGGTTTACTGTCAGTCCCTGGCACTCGACTAAAAATGAGAGTGAATAAGTGGTGGCTCCTTCTTATGGTTGATTCTTGTTTCTTTTACTGTTTTATGATCTTATTTATGATTTTGTCATATATATCTTGTTTTTAAGCACTGTGGCTTTGTTCTGTGAGAAGTGCTATACTAAATATACTTTACTTACTTGCTTACTTTTTCACAGCAGACATTTCGACGTGTCATTGTAGGAAAAGCACATGTGTTAATAACAACATTAATGATGGTGTCAACACCTTCAAACTATAGCAGCTAAATGGAAATAATCAATCATTTGACGATTTACACCTGTGCTTTCCCTACTGCAACAAGTAAAAATGTCTTCCATGAAAAAGGCCTGTTGCTCTGATCAGTGCTAAAAGGTCCACTGTGAGCACGCCCAGTGTCAACTCCCACAGGAGATAAAAACGCCAACAACCACGTAGTGCTTTAGGTTAGGAGACTTTAGAGTTTAGAAACGATTTCATCTGATCACTACTGGTGCAGCAGACACCTCTTCTTTAGTGTATTGTTCACAGGTGAACAGAGAGCCCCTCTGGAATAGTTGCCAAGTTGAAAATTGAGCCAAGTCCCAGTGAAAACCATACTGTTACAGTTCTTAGTGTTATGGTGAAAAGCCATCCCGCTCCTGAGTTAGTCCAGCATATTATCCACTGACATTGGTTTGAAGTATACTTGGTGGTTGGTTTGCACATTTCCTTAGTTCACAACCTTTTCTTTCTGTCAGCGCCTTCGAAATCCAATGCACGAAAATTTCTTGTTGTTCGTTGATCATGTTCAAAACATGTTGTCCATCAGGGATCTGATGCTCAGGGGTTCACATGAGTGGTGCACACGAAATAAATTGTCTTAATTATTAGTATGGCTGCATTCTCACCCAGTAATGACAGTAGTTCATCTGAGAGAAGAGAAATTCCTTCCCAAGGGAAGAATTGTGTTTCCTGTTCTCTGATGGGCAATACCAAAGATTCTGCAACTTCCTTTGCAAGTGACCGTCTTGTTAAGTAGCACTTTATTCTTGGTGATGGGGGGGGGTCTTGTACCTGGAATGGGAATATTCTCAAGCAGAATGATGTATTTGTTTGCTCACCGTTGCCTGTGTTACAGACTCTTTGTCCTCTGTATCATTGTCAATAACCCACAACATCACAGATTTCTGTTTCTCATGCGACCTGAACATCACTGCGTTGCCTTCTTCTGTGTGAAGTTATGCTTCAGTTTATTTCCCTTTATCTTTCTCTATGTTTTAAGTTTTGCTTCGTCTTTGATTGAGCATGTTGTTTTTTCATCTGGTTGGAACAGATTAATTCAGTTCAACTGAAATATCTGCGTGTTGGATCACAGAGTTGCTATCTGGTTTCACATGATTTAATCTTTATTTCTGCAGCTACACACCTGCAGATGATTCAGTGTTCAATGCCTGTCAAGTTGTGGTGTGAACTCGCTTTGTTTTGGCTGACAGTGACTGAACCTCTGTCCTTCCTGTTCTCCCTGCCTGACCTCTGTCCTCTTTCTGTTAGACTGACAGGTCAGTCAACTGCCTGCCTGCACGTCCGTCCCTCCATCTGTCAGACAGTGAAGAATTTAGGTCAGTGTCAGTTCAAATACCAGTCAAACAGGCAAATGAATGCTACAGAAAAAAGTAAATCTAATAATGCTGGCAAACAGCCCCCCACTGTTTTTTTTGCCACCCTGCTTCTCCTCCCTTTTGTCACATTAGGGTCTTGTAATTGCACCATTTGTTTATACTGCTGCCCTTTACTGGTTAGCAATAAGGTCCACATATAACAATCACTGTCTAATCAAAGGACAGATGAAACAAGGCGGGGAGGGGGTACTCTTGTCTCTCTTAGCTCCTGGGTCTGCGTCTCTCTCCCTCTCTCTCCTCAGATGTGTGTCTCTCCATCTGCCTGCAAATGTAATTGTCATTTTCCTGCCTGCCAGCCGCCCACCGGCAGGACTGTGGCCCTCGAGGGGCAGCCAGCACTTTCTGAGAAAACACTAAATACTTGTGACAGCCTGTTATCAAACCAGCAGCACAGAGGATGCCGAGGAAGAGGGGGGAGGAAGGAAAAGCGGAAAACAGAAATGATGGGGAAGAGAAGGAGGGAACCACTTCTTCCTGTTTTATCTCAGCAGCTGTGAATGTGGAAATCACATGAAGCAAATTGAAAAACAAAGAAAGGAGGAAGCTTGAAGAAGGATAAGAATGTCTGATAATTCAGGAAGGGAGAAAGGGAAGTGAGTGTTTGAAAGGAGAATAAAGCAGAGAGTGAACAGGGAACTTGAGGTGGTTGTGGAAATGGAAGGAGCATAGAGGCACTGGAACACACAGTGCAGTAATAAGTGGTTGGATGGGACTTATTGCTCCTGACCTGACTAACATTTCAGTGCAGTTCAGTCCAATCATCCCCAATAAACTGTGTAGTAGATGATTTAGAGAACTTGGCTTCACTTAATCGGCCGTGGGCCTGTAAAATCTGCTCAATTGCTCTTTTCCTCAGACCTTTACCCAGAGATGTCAGCAAAAGACTATAAAATTACGACATGCTTAATAGACTTACTTACAACGGACTTACTTGTCAGTTCTCTTGAGGACATTTCAATGTCTGCACAGGCAAATTACTGGAAGCAGGATCACATTTTTCAGCCAAATGTATAACTTAAAAGTGAGGGGTGGTTTGGTTTGAACTTTAGTATGGATATTTTTTTGTCAAATGGCTGATGTGCCCTGTATATGTGTGCACTTTCTCTTTGTCTCTTAATCTCTTTCATGTGCACACACACATACATATGTACAACTTGTTTTTGCTGCCCCCAAGTGGCCAAAAAAATCTGTTTTTACACTGTGTCTGCTTCACACCTCACATCTTTGTGACTTTTTTTTCTGTTTTCTTCTTCACTGAAAATCACGAAAGCTGCAAGACCTTTGTGCTTCAGTCTTGTGAAGTAACACTGCGTTCTTCTCTGACGGTTGAGTGCATCTGTTGAGCGAGCCCTAAGGCAGAACACTCCTAAGGCAGCATGAACCCTTACCTTCTCTGACAGCTTGTCTAATTACCATCAGCATGGATGCAATCCTAGAACATCACTTTCTCTGGCCAGCTGTGCAAACAAACCTGTTGGCCGAACTGTTGCATATAATCATTAGATGTGCAGCTCATGTGTGTTTCCATATATCGTTTTCTGTGTGTCTGTGCCTCTGTGTTTGCCTTGTGTGATGCAGCTGTAATCTCAGCTGTGTTCATTTTCTAAACGATGACATTGTGACATTGATTGTGAAAAAAGCTCATGTAGCTAATGAATGTTTGCTCAACTGAAAGTCCTCATCTGTGTGCGTGATATTGTAAGTGAGGGATGTTAGGCAGGTATTCTGTGGGAACTGTTCCCATTTTCCTTCTCGGCTCAGTGTTTTTCAGAGAACATTGCCTTTCTGTGAGCTGTAGTCAGAGTTTTTGCGGTATGTGTCTGTATGATTCGATACGGTCACGGTCACGGTCTGTTTCTTGGCCAAAAGAATAGTTTTTCACATAACTTCCCAAAATGTTGATCTGTTTCTTTCAACATAACCATATACCCAGAGTCAACTGTTTCCAATTTCAGACCATAATGTTTTAGCTAATGAATACAGCAATTTTTTATCTTTATACAACAATACACCAATTCAAATCACACACATGGCTGTCTCTCCATGCCAACCCACAGAGAAAAACACTTACTCATGTTGCTCTCCTGCCTGCTCTTTCTCACGTCTGTCTGCCTGAGCTTCAAGCGATCATGTAATTACTTGTCAATATCACTTCTCAGTTTGTTGCCTGTAAAAAGCCAATCAGTGCCTCCGCACTGAGAACAAGAGATGGGGGGGGGAATGTGATTGCTGTGTCTTGTAAATGTCTCCCCCTCTGGATCAATATGGAGCCTTTTAAGGCCCTGATGCAAGTGGCTCACTTGTCACTCAGCTCGTATTGGATTCTTTTGGTTGCGCTCCTGTGAAAAGAACACTTTGCTGAGGTGCAGTTACACACACACACATTCAAGTTAGTTTTCAAAGAAAATAAATTGTCACACATTGACAGTATTAAGCAGCTTGGCATGCAGAATTCTCTGAGAAACAGACCAGCTTTTGTCAAATGGTTGTTTGAAATGTGTTTTATTCCTTTCATGGGGAGTGAAATGCAACTCCTTTCTCAGAAGAGCATGTGAGCAGATTTCATGTTTTATTAACATTAGCAGTTCTCAGAAGGCAGCGAAGGTTGTGAAATGACAACTTAGTGACAGGGAGTTATTTGAGGTAGAAAAAGCTGCAGAATTGAGACTTGATATCATCGGACAGTCAGGCTTTTACTTTAAAAACACACACAAGTGAAAAGCAGCATGCTCTGTAAATGACTATTTTAAAATCAGGCAACTAATCATCTGTTTGGCACAATGATAAACATTTAAAGCAGTCGCCATACCTCCAATTTAAAGGAGTGGTTCAACATTTTAGGAAATTGGCTTATCTGCTTTCTTGCCAAGAATGAAATGAGAAAACCTGTCTGAAGCTAGCTGAGCTTTGCATAAAGGATGGAAGCCAGAGGAAACAGCTAGCCTTATACAACAGCAACTTTTTTAATTCTTTTAAATTCGAATGAATTAAACAAACAAATGTTAAACTAAGTTCTGCTTCTGCTTGCAAGAACTTATAGGCATGTTTCTCAAATTGTTGAACTGTTCCTTTAAGGGAGGTTTCAAGTATTTGATCCTCATGCATGAACATCCTCTGTATGTAATGTTGAAACCAGACTGCTGATAGATTTTGAGCTGAAGGTGCATGTCATCTCTCATCTGCTGCCACTGAATCCTGCTAATGTGATTTAGCCTGTTACAAAGGGAAAACACTGGAGGAACAAAAGATGGTAAAAGCAATTGGAGGTGAAAAGACGAATGAGAGGTGGAGCCAGAGATGGAGCGAGGCGAGAGCTGGACGAGAACAAACAGAGAGAACAGAGTGGCAGGAAATGGTCAGAGGACTTTTAGGGACAGCTGTGTTGGAAAGTTCAGTTCACATGTTCAGTCCCAAGAGACGCCTCTTTGTCAGCCTGATTATTCAAGTTATAGAAAAATCAGGCAAACAATCGTGAAAGAATGAAGTCAGAAAATGTTCACATCTTTGGTCTATCTCATGTACACACTGATAACAACCAGATTCAATCTACGCTTTTGAATTGAACTTCTTGAAAATGCTGTCCAAGAGATCTGGAAGAGCTGCGTTCCTCTTGGAGCATTGGATGGCAGTCATTGATTTAAATTTATTTAAACTCAATTTTGAATTATTTCCTAGTATATGAAAATATGGAACTGTCTTTTTTTGTGTTGTGGATGGAAGTGTCAGGCCTGATCGTCTACTTTTCTGCAGCAGTGACTCTCTTTGGCCTCTGACTCTCTCTGTGATCATGTGAATATAAGACGTGCACTTACAGACTAAGTGTGTGTGTGTATGTATGGGAAGTGTGGTGGAGCAGAACGTTTGAGTGACCTGGAGATGTGTGCGACCATGTGTGTATTCATCCTTAATTATTGTCAAAGATGACATAGATTCAGTCCAGAAACGATAAGAGACAGGAGGATTTCTAAACACACACACACACACACACACACACACACACACACACACACACACACACACGGGCACCGTATACAAATGCAGTTTGTTCCTGCCAAGTGGCTCCATCTTAACAATTACTGTTGTCAAGGAAACAGTGTCTGTCCCCATCTCTTTTTCTAGCTTAGAGGGCAGAAGATGAAAAGGAGTGTGTGTGTGTGTGTGTGTGTGTGTGCAGCTTCTACTGCACTGTGGATCTGCATAAAAAGCGCCTTACTGTTGAATACCTTCAGGTCAAACACGTTAGAACAGTGTTTTTGAAGCTTACATTCAAGGATATGGCCAAAAGAGAATACACACAGTCATTTTTTTTTTTTCCTTTCTTTCAAACATCTCAGAGAGACCAGACAATTAGGTCAACCAGAGCCCCAAGGTGGGGTGGTGGATAGGAGAGGAGCAGTGGTGAGGAATCAGGAGAGGGGGAGAAAAGGATAAGTAAGAAGAAAGAGGCAAAATGTGAGCTGAGATTGGAGAGTAAATACAACCGCAGCAGAGTCAGAGTCAGAGGAACAATCTACACCATAGCTCAGTAGTACAGTAGATAAGGCAACAGCCTTGTGTACTGTGTCTGAAGCAGCTTCATACTGAATAACAAGCTGCTTCCTCCAGAGCTTAAAAGGAGCAGCATGTGATTTATCTAAGATCGTGAAGCTCAGAAAAAGAATTAAAAAGTGGTAATGCTGAAACAGAGACACTTCTTAATGAAGGCACAAAGGCTCCTCCTGTGATTTACTAACTAATAATAATCTTTACTTTGTAAAAGGAGTGCGCTAAAAATCCATTTGATGCACTTCTACGGAAATGAAAAAGAGATTGAATGATATAAACAGACACACAAAGTCTGTGTTATTAGTAACTCACTGGACTTCTTGTTTAATGAGTACAAAACCACACCTCCGCCTGTTTCCTGCCAATTGTCACAATTGTTCTTTCGCTGCATTTCTATTCAAAGTCTGTTCCACATTTCCTTGTCGTTATTGAGATTTATGTGCGAAGACAGCTCAGTGCAATCCCCCGCAACAAGCAGAGATTTGCACCCCCAACTCTTTTACAGGCTGAGACTTGTGTCCCATGATGATGTACAGCTCAATCACCCTCGCTTATCATATCTCCTCCCCCCCTCTCTCGTCTGATCCCTCCTTAAATGCATATGCACAAAGGAGGGAGATGCACCGCTGAGTGCTCACCAGCTGTTCCTCAGATGACAGGAAGACAGTGCGGTTATGTTTGTTTGATAACTATAAAACATGTCTTTAGGTGCAGAAAGCCTCTAAAAGCATTGGAGGAGGAGAATTCTGTGTTCTCCCTCACTGATTCTCAGTGGTTTCCACCAAAGACTGGCTGACCTTTTTCCTCCTTCTGTAATCCCTTCAGGCACATTTTTTCATAGCAGGAGGTAGAATGGAAAAATGTAAGATTATTTAAACTCTTTTAACTTATGTAAATACCTCTTCAAGTTCACACCCACCTGACAAACATGTTTGCACATCTTTCAATAACAAACAATAAATACATAAAGCATTTTCATATTTCCACAACAAAATGTCCTCTGCTTATAATCGCAGATTTCTTTCTTTTGGTCTTTCTGTCTCCTTGCTGCATGAGCTGAATTTCAGCCTGCCCCTCTGTCTGAAGTTGAGCTCCTGAACAGCCTCTGCATGTTGATTTTTGCAGCAGTTCATTCCTCTTCTTCATTTCATGGTGGGGGGAATGGAGAAAACAACAGAGGGAATCTTGGTATGAATCCTTTGAAGTGATGATGGCTTTATACTGATCTATTCATCATATTTATACAAGGCCTTTTCCCTAAAAATGATGTGCAATTAGGACAAACAAGCTTTGTGATCAAAGCAATATCCCAACAGGATGCTACAGTTTGCAGTGATTGCTGGGGGCATAAACAAGAGATGCAGACAGATGCTCTTTGTTTTCAAAGACAGAGACTGACCTTTGGAGCCGAGTGCAGGTAATAGCATCAATTTAACAGAGGAAGATTTGTGAGCCTCCTCTGGACACGGCTAATGCTCTGTGTGAGCCTGGCAGGGTGGGTGTGTTTGTTCAGGGAGGGAAGGATGAAGTTGAGTAATACAGAGCAAACTATGTTTAAACTAATATAAACCTTGCTAGCTTCAATAGGGCTCAGCAGGATTTGGAAGGAGAGAGTAAGGGGGTGAAGATGGGAAGGTAAGAGGGGAATTCAGGGTGAAAGCCAGGAAAACATTTGCACAGATGTGGGGCCCTGTTATGTCCTGTGACGTCTGTTACAAGCTAGTCTGTGCTGCCATGTTCTGCATTTGTTAAACTTGGTGACAGCTGGGGTTGTTTTTCACGCTTTCCTTTCTTCCATCTCCTCTCTGTGGCAACAGTTTAGCAAAGGTTTTTTTAAATGCTTTCTCCGTTTGGTGTGGAAGAACTAACTGGCCTGCACAGCACCTTGAGTTCAACTTCATCCAACAGCTTTGGGTGGAAAGACTATATGTGACTATTTCACAGGCCCCTGGTTCCACAGGCATCCCATTCATTCAGACAGTATGAAGTGATTCACAGTTGGAGCACTACAGCCTCTGTCACCATGATTCATTTAAAGGATTATCAACTGTGTTAGAAAATACGTCTGATATGAAGTAGAAGCTAAAGCCCTGTGTACATAACGACAGAAAGAGAAGTCAACCATGAGTTTCAAGATACAATTCCAATCACAAAGCTTAAAATAATGTTTGCTAATAGTAGGCGGAAGCTAAAGATCACACTGTTAAGAAAACTCAACCAACCTGCAGCTTAAATCAATTTACTTTTGGATTCAATCAATTTAGGATGAATTCACCTACCATAGTTACTACTGACTGGCTTCTTCTCCTTGCCAAGAACAACTGCCAAGACTCATGGGCATTGTAGTATTAAGAGCCATCAGCCATACTGATACGGTTTCCCCAAAACAAAGATGAAATAATTCAAAGTGGTGGTCATAACATGAACATATAGGACTGTTACATAATTCAGGAGACTCTGGTGTTTATGTTTGAAGTAACGAGTAATGAGGATATCATAAAAGTGGAATTGCAAAATGGAAAGAATACTTCTGAAAGAAACAATCCCTCCCACTTGGCAACTCTAGTGGATGTCTGACTGTGAGCCAGGCCCCGTCGCCCAACATCAGCGTTGGACCTTGCTTGTGCTCTTGTGGCTCACTGGCATCAAATCTCTGCACTTAGGTTCCTCTTCTCCCAAAGAGTGGAGGCTGTTATAGCAGCACGTTAGTGCTCATGACATTTGAATGAGACATTTAATAATCTTATATGGGTAATGCTGATGTTTAGGTGTCTGCATACTTTTGGCTGTGCTATGTATCAAGTTAGCAGTGAGGGGTATCTCATGAGTATGCTGTCATCTCTATCTTATATGAATAGCTCTCCATGTTGTTTCTGTGCTTTTACACTGACATAGTCCAGTGCTGCTGAGCCATATCCTGGGAATCGAGGAAAAAAAGTGTGATTTCTTACCTATTTAGGGCTAAAAGGACATCTTACAATTTAGACTTTTTTAAATTTATTTTTATTTTTAAATCTACAGCATGTCCACTATAGTGGACCTTTCAACCATTTTAGTGTGAAAAGACAGCCAAACTTAAATGATAAAATATGTAACACATTGTGGTTGTAGCGTGATATTAAACCAAAAATACATGTACCTTCATTAAAAAATTAAAAAAAAAATGTTGAGCTGATTATTGTTGTATATTTGGCCACTAAAAAAAGCCAGCAATGCATCCATGAGATCGATTGTTGTAAAGTGTCGGTTGAAGAATAGGTGACTGCCTGTGGGAACAGATTGAACCATGCGTAGGACTGCTGCTGCTCCAACACCCAATCTTTGGTTCGTGAATGTATTCTTCCCTTGGTACACTTCGAAATCCAGCGTTAGGCCATTTGGAGAAGCAAGGACAAAGACCTGGAATATTGCCTGACTAGACGGCGGCCTGTGAATGGGATGATTTGCTCATTGATGCAGACCTTCTCAGTCTTTGGAAGTCTGAGACAGCCTTGCCTCATACGGTCAAGTAATGGCCCGACTCTCCAAAGAATATCTGCCTTCTTTGTTTCCTCCGTTATAGCCAGGTCATCGACAACCTTGAGGGAGCTTCTCAGCTTGAAGAACCTATCCCTTGCCATTTTGCTGCTTATAACTGGCACTTTTGTTTTTTTGGCCCAAAACATTTTGATTCTGGGATAGCCTAGGCAGGCCATGTGGACTGATATGCCGAAGAAGATCTTCTTTTCTTCTGGAGTAGTATTCAGGGACACTCCTCTAGATTGTAACTCTCTTTGATTGGTGAATGCAAAGACTTTGTTGTCAATATACTGGGAAAAGTACTGAACTGGACTCCAGTCTGCACGAGTTGTAGGGTCATCTTGACAGTCAGGGAGCCCAGGGAGCACAGGTGTGAATCTATTATGATGGAAAACTCAGGTAGTAGTAGTGCATCATTGAGAAAATTCTACACTACAAGTTTAATCTTGCCCACTTGTAAAACAGGATGTGTATTTTATGTGTCTTCACTCACCTCTGTTTCTCTGTCTGTCTGCAGGTTTGAGTGCAGCGAAGCTGTTGAAAGCCAGTGGACTGAATCCTGTTGTCCTGGAGGCCAGGGATCGGGTCGGTGGTCGCACCTTCACTGTGCAGGTAAGACCACAAGAGCTTTTTTGTGCAGTGCAATTTGGTTGTGCTCCAATAATAATAATAATAATGATGATGATAATAATAGAAACGTTATCACTTGTTTCATACACAAAATGTAGCTCAAGATGTAGGAAGCTGCTCTTTTTTTAAATTGCAGGCTTTAACAAAAAATACATTTTCCACCCAGCACTGCTCTCCCTGATTGGGTCCTAAAAGTATATCAGTTAGAAGGAGCACTGTTTTGTCCTGATTCAGCTTAAGGACATGCAGTCCAGTTCTCAAAGGTACAAAACGGGTCAGGTTATCAGGATCAACAACTATGTAGAGTAGGGTGTCATCTGCATAGCATTTAAAATCAATACAGTGCTTATAGATGATTACCTCTGTTGTCAATACATAAAATTAGTAGTGCACGTAGGAGAGACCCTCTTTGACTCCATATGGAGTGTCTATTCTTTGTGATGAGAAGAATGGATTATATTATATAAGACGTCAGTATAATCTGTGATGTGATTGTTTTTCAGATTTGTCTATTTATGTTTTAATGTCTTTTTTTCAGAATAAGGAGACAAAGTGGGTTGATCTGGGCGGGGCTTATATCGGACCAACTCAGAACCGCATCCTCCGACTGGCCAAAGAGTACGGCATCAAGACCTACAAAGTCAACGAGCAGGAGAGCCTGGTGCATTATGTCAAGGTGAGCATCCCAGCATCTGTGTGTGGTTTTTACAATGGCAGATAATATTCCACTCTGAGCTTCGGCTAGTCGTTCATATCTGTGCAGACCCACGCAAATAACAGATACATGTTCCAGATTTGTTCTTCAATTTGACAATTTCCAGAAGATAACACAAACATCCTGAGACTGAGCAATTAGACCAAAAGACAGGAAATTCATGTCTGTGTTAGTCTTCAGGCACCATTCACCATCTTTACCTTCTGGATAATGCATCTCCTCTGTTGTTTGTCACCTTCAGCACTCATAATAGTGAACGTAATATGAAAAGCTACGAAAAAAATCTGCATCCTACATACACTCAGTTGCTAGTTTATAAGTTATACATATTTCCACACTAGCTAAAATGAATGCAGTCTAATACAACAGCCGTGCAATAAGTCCAACCTTCATGGAGTTTATAATGTTCAGTTTTTGTTAAGAGAGGTGTCAATTCATTTTATAGGTTGATTGTTGTGCTGTTGAAATGTATTGCGTTACTCAGAGATGTGTTTCTGTTATATACCTTCATAGAAATAAGTAATAGTAATTATAATTAGTAATAAGAATTAGAAGTGGCAGCTGAGTTTAATTGCAGTAACTGGAAGGCATGACAGATGAGCTGTACAATTTCTTATGAAAATGTGATTCAAACTTCAGCTGCCACTAAAAACATTGTCTTGTAACTCATTTCCATGGTTCTCAGGGAAGACCAAGGTATTGTGCACAAACAAACATTGTGTCCTTCCTGTGACTTCCTACATGTCTGCCGAGCAGCCAGCCACCCCTCTCCTCTCCAACATTAGTGACTGGAGATGTTAATCTTTGCCGGAGGGATTTCTGTAATGCATTTCTCTTTTCTCTGAGTGGTTGAAAGGACAGCAAAAGCAAACAACGAAGGAAGGAAGAGAGAGTCACTGGGGCCATCTTTGTTCTTGTTATGCTTTGGTCCATATCTCATCAGTGTGGGCGCTCCACTGTCCTTAACACAGTTGTGTTACTCTACCTGATTTGATTTGCCGTCGCTGCCATGCCACCCTGGTCAAACTACCCCTACTGTGAATCACTGAACTGCCTAGTGTAGCTGGCAGTGTGTGTGTAGTGGGGGCAGAAAGATCTCTTATCTGTGTTGAAGTCATTGAATCAGACCTTCAGAGATGGACTTTAAACTTCTGGCTCAGGGTCATGGATACAAATACACAAACACACTTTCACTGCATTGTCTGGAAACCAAATGTATATATAGTTTCTAATGTCCACCACCCACCTCTCAACATAATGAAAAGAAATACTGCCTGATAAACCTTGACTTAAAGCCTGTCAGTGTGAGCAAACTCAGTTTTATAACTTGGTTAACAAAAGCATTCATTTAAAAAAAATGTTTCTGGTTAAACAGAAGTAATCAGGTTCATCTGTGTAGGGATCTTTTCCATAATGTTGTCAGACTCTTAGAATAACAATCTGACCACTGTCAGTGGCGAAAACAAGTACTTTCAGAGGACCTAGTTTGGTGGACGCAGTTGCCCCAAAGGATTACCTTGCAGCCATTGCAAGTTGGGGAGATCCACTGTACCAGTTTCAAATTTTTTGTTTAGTTGTCAGTCATTTCTAACTCAAAATATGCCAATAAATAAATAAATGAAATTAAATACGGCCCACGTTCAAAAATACTGTAATTGTCCTTTAATTTACAAAATCATTACCAGTTGATGATAATGTGGAAAGCGGCTATTGCATGTAAGCTAAGTGTGCAAGTGTGCCTGTGCAAACTACTATACACAGAGGTAATTACTTAATGTAAATACATTGAATAACTTGTGCAGATCATAAATAGCATCACAATTGGATATGAAACAATGAATATCTGTAATTTGAAGTCAAAGGCGTTGTATGCAAGCATGTGCTGAAATCCACATTTACCTGTAACGTCGAACAGACTGGAATGTCGAACAGACATTTTCAGGAAAAGCTTTACTTGAAGGTCATGGTACAATAGAAAGTACACTATAGAATTAATCTCGTCCAAATCACACAACCAACGTTCAGTTTTCACAGCCAAAGGCAGGATACTGGCTCAGGGTAAGAGTGACATATTGCTTAATAACACAGCATGCTCTCTGTTTTTTTCCTGCCCATCTGAACACACTGTGTTGCTATATTGGCCAATCTGTACTGGATACTGGATACTTAGTGTTCAGTGAGCCGGTCATCTCACCACCGTGTCCTTAGCACTGATGTTCTATTGACATGACCTACTTCAGCAGTGCTGTGAAATGTCACCAGCATGACGTGTGGCACGGACGGCAGATGGAAAATGAATCTTTGGTTTAGTAAAGGACTTCTCTGGACAGCTCGGTGTTGTGAAGCTCTAAACCCATCCACACTCGTGTATGGGAGCTCCTCTGTGAGTGTGTTTCCCTAGCTACTATCTCTGTAAGATCAACTCCAAGACCCAGACTGACATGCACGCGCACCACTCGTAGCTTCCTGGCTGGTTTCCATGGCAGCATGCCTCATCAAAAGCTGCTCATCCCTATCAGTGTCAGACAGCGTATTTGTTTGTGTGTGTGTATTTGTGCATTCATGCATTTGTGCAATGCATATGTGTGGTGGGTTGAGAGGAGCTTATTTTTATTGCTTGGATTAACGTTTATTCATCGATTTATTTATTGCTTTTAGTGGTTTTGGTGTGCATTAGTCTCTAAAAATGTTTCAATATCTTATACTTAATCAGCCGCCTGTAAAGCACTTTGAATTTCATTTGATTTATTTGAAAGTTGCTACATAAATAAAATTTGGCTGATTGATTGTTATCCATACTTCGTCACATGGAATTTCAAACGCATTGTTGCAGTTGTGAGCATCACTACGCTTTAACTAGCCTTGGATTAGCCAAGAAACTAATGAGACACATAAGCTCTGAACAGACACAACATGTAAGAGGTTCCTGATCACTGCACGAGTCTGAACTTAATAGCAGAGTATGGGGTGGAATGTGCATTGATGTAACCTGTGTGACACTGTCGACATTAGTTCACAGCAGCGACAGCAATAGTAAACCAGCATATGTGCTAAGCCATTGTGTAATTAGGGCTAGCTTGCAAGCAAGCCGCGTAGCTAATCAGCTTTTCTATGGCAGATTGTAATCCAAAAGGCCAGTGCTGGTTTCCCTTATCAGCAAACTAGTGCCTTACAGGCAGCTGCAGCTCTCAGCACTGGATTTATTAATGAGGTATCACTATCAGAGATGGGGAAACAGACTTTGATTAAATACTGCCCTGGTTATCAGAGATTGAGAAAGAGCATGGGACTGTCCCATTGTTCCTCCAGCGGTGTGCATGGCATGCATGTTTGCACGTTCACAGGACCACTGAGAGAGATGGCTGATGGTTGAGCAAGTATCTTAACAATGATAATTCTTAACATTTTTACGTTTTATTGATACTCTGAGTCTAGTTGTGCTGTAGGACTTAAGTGCCTTAGCTGTGTCCATATGGCCCGTCGTCTTAATAAGACAAAAGATCACATTCATCAGTATCCTTAAAAGGGCTGGGTCATTTAAAGCAGATTAACTTAATTCCATTAATTTTTCTGTAGTTATTTTATAAATTATATGCTTAAAATATTCTTAAAGACGAAAAAAACAAACAAAGCTTTTCATATCCAATCAGATTACAGAACGTATTGAGTATCAATTGGCTGTTTTAGTATTTTGAGCTGCACGAAGCTGAATACACAACATCTAGCATAACCTTATAAAGATAGGAGCAACATTCATTAGGAGTAAGACACAAGTCCAGTCTTCTCTCTCCCTTTAGCTCTGTTTTGGTCTCCACCAAGTCTTTAAGAAAATTAGTATCTGGCTCCTTAGCTGCTTGATTTTTGTCTGAAAACATCTGGCTGCAGAAGTTGTAGGCTGCAAAAACAAAAAGCATCCAATCTGCAGGGTCGTGTGTTTTATTCTGGCTGGACTTTAGTGCTTCTGCTGTTGCTCATGTGAAGGGGCTTTGCCAGAGACTTAACAAAAACAAAGCTGGGGGCCCAAAAAATAAAAGAATGAGCTAAAAGACACTAAAACTGCCCCGTAGAGCTGAGGGAAACTGCAGGATCGAATAAATATCTCTGGTTTTGTCACAACAAGCAGCACCTTTGGCATTGCACCTGGTCTTTTGGCCCATTTTTATTATAAAGGTGTTGATGAGAGCAGCACAGCGTATGATGGCACAGTAAAAGTTGAAAATATATACAATAGATATTTGTTTAAGTGAAAGTGAACAGAGAACATATGGTTAGAGAGGAACTCCACATGAAGGAGAAGGGGGTCAGTGGTTTCTCCATCTGTATCTTTACCTCAGAGGGAGGCTGACTCACTGTTCACTGATGTGGAAACACATGCTGCAGTGCATCCCCCCCCCCAACCCCCTTTCTGCACTGCTCCTTCTGTATTCACTTGGCCACCGTCACCATGGCGACCTGTTGTCAAACGGCAACGGACAGGTCTGAGCAAGGCAGCAGTACTGTACAGTGTGAGACGCTTAATCTTCTTCCTCTTTGTTGTGTGTTGGTTATGATTCCGTAAAGAATGAGGGTAGATTGAGGGTTGATTGTTGTTGGAAAATAATGGCAACGGATTATAAGTAGAGTAGTGGTGGGTCAGGTTACACTTGTACCATGTTTGTGAAGCCAGATTATAGTTGGGCAAAGTTTTAAAATGTGGCAGTCACATCGTTGGATAAATAAATCAACAAGAACAATTTACTGAGAAATCTTCAATACAATGAGACACAGTATAAAATCAGAGGCCATAAAGCAGTGCAACAGCACGAGTGTGATCCCAGAGAGCCTGTGCTCAGAGTAGGGATCCGCTGGGAGGCTTAGACTCCTCACACAGACATCACTATATGTAGCCAACTGTTGTGTCTTTCAGGGGATGATGATGTTTAATTAAACACACACACCTGAGAGACAAATGTTAAAAAGTTATAAAAGTGATCGATCTTTAACTAGAGTTACTTCCAAACACCAAACACCCTTGTGACACAGAGCGTGTAAACTGCACGTCTATGTCAGGCAGTAACCTTGAGTAACCCCCCCCCCTCTGTGATTGTAAATCAGTTGCGTGGTTGAGAAATAGAGTAATAATCCAGCCATCCAAACAACACATGGACTACAGACACTCTTATCACACTTGATGACTCTGAATCTTTGACTTAGTTGTAAAATATTGCATAACTGGCAACATACCAAGCTGTTCCACTACTTTCTACGCAACTCTTTGAAAACTGCCCCAGTCATTCTGACTAAGCATAGCAGAGGTCAGCTAGAGGTTGACCACACTGACTACACTTTGATCAACTCTTTACTGTTTTTATATTGATTTTAAAAAAGTTTCTAAATACCCTCTAGACATTTGGACCCAAAAGGACACGAAATCCATTCAGTTTCAGAGTTCGAGGCTCTGTAAGGCTGGATGGTCATATTATTATACATTTAGTGGTACCATGCTGCCTTGTAATAAAGAACCATTTGAAAATGGTTTAAATAACTAAAAAAACAAGTATCGCCTGACTTTCAAACTACTTGTAATCAGGAGAGAACATATGTAATCCTGCCAACATCTGCCCACATTAAACTTTGAAAGCCAATATCAGCAGAGTATATTGACAATCCACTGTTGCAGCCAAAGTCTGATCAACAGCTGTCTCCAACCGAGCTGAGCCTGTATGTCAGACGGGACAAAACTGACCCACATTCATACAACGGAAGAAAATGTCATTTTAAACCCTCATTCATTATATAATAAGAGCTGGAGGTTGAAAAAAACATTGTTTCCCTATTCCCTAAACGGAAAAATACAGCAGAAAAATGGAGGAAATAAAACGATAGTATAATTTATTTACATTATTCAAACACATTTTATGTATTCTCACACAATACACAGTTTTAGAAATGTGTTTGTGGTCCACAGACATAACACACATCACATATTCACACACATCTGTGTGTTACTATATGGTTACTATACTATGGTGTCCTCACCCATGACTGGGCAGACCCCAGAGGGTTAAGTTAATTAGAAAAATCAACATATGGAGGCAACTGATGAGTATAATGACTGATAAGTAAGACTAATTAGATTAGATGATAATGATGATGATGATGATGATGATGACGATCACATGTATCCTACAGGGAAAGTCTTACCCGTTCAAAGGCTCCTTCCCTCCCATGTGGAACCCCATTGTCTTGTTGGACTTCAACAACCTGTGGAGGACAATGGACGAGATGGGCAAGGAGGTGAAGCAAGGATCGCTCTTGTTGTTTGCTTTTACTCTCCACTCTTGTTCTCTTACCTTTGCTAAATGTTTGTGTGTCGCTCATCGGCCTCATGTATTTCAGATTCCCAGAGAGGCTCCATGGAGAGCCCCCCATGCTGAGGAGTGGGACAAGATGACCATGCTACAGCTCTTTGAAAAGATCTGCTGGACCAGGTAGCACAGAATAGAGGAAATTATTACTTTTCTTACCAGCAAGAGTGCTTTTTATATCTCTAAACTTTATTTATTGTGATGTATTTCTTTTAAACTAAGTTATTTTTTTGCATTTTACCTTTATTGGATTGTTGATGGTGAAGAGTCAGACAGGAAATGGGGGGAGTGAGACAGGTATGACATGCAGCAAAGGTCCCTGAACAGGGACAGTTCAGTGACACGGTACACATCTTAAAGGATGGTATTTCTAAACCTAGGCACCATCTTTACATATTTTGTGTTTCAAATGACTGGTAGGCACAAACCCTTTTGGAATTGCACCTCTTAGAACATGGGAGTTGCTGTTTCAATTGTTTAGTTTGTTTTTAACCCTTTAAAACACTAAAGTCACAAAGTATTTGGCCATCGTAGTGCTCATTAGCCCAATTGTTTTTTATCTCTATGCAATCATTTGCAGCTCAAGCATAGGGAAATATACTCTATCCAGTACTGGGAGTTCAGTGTAACATATAGAACCTTAATTATTACATGATTGTTTGCATGATGACTGTTCCTGCCACCATTGCTCTGAGACCATGGGAAAATGAAGTGGAATATCAGAAATCACTAAATTTCCCTCAAGGGACCTCTGTACAGCATACGCCACCCTCTAAACCCTTGAATTGGATGCTTTGGATAAGGAAAAACTCAAAAAAAAGTATTTCTGAATCAAATTGTAAATCTACACATATCCAGTAACTGTGAAAACTACACATAGACACATAATAAGTGCATTCGTGAGTCTGTCTGACTCTTAAAAGTAGGAAAAAAACAGGACAAAAACCTTTAACGTCGTGGTACAGTGTAGATAAAGAGCTGATCCCAAGTGGTTATGAAATCAATACGTTTATGAATCAAAAACATGTGGAGGATCTCATAGATAAATGAAGGGCATTTAAGTGTTGAGTTATTTAAGTCTAACTGTTGGTTTAAACCCTCTCCCCCATTTTAAGTACCGTTCGTCGCTTCGCCACACTGTTTGTCAACGTGAATGTGACTTCTGAACCCCATGAGGTGTCTGCACTGTGGTTCCTCTGGTATGTGAAGCAGTGCGGAGGAACCATGAGAATCTTCTCCACCACTAACGGAGGACAGGTGGGTCTGCAAGTATTTGCGAGTGCACATGTAGGCTTTTGGCGTTTGTTAGAGAGATAAATGTATCTATGTATGAGATAAATGGGAGATACAGCTGTGCAAGATGAGATAGCAAGATGATCACTCTTGATTTATGCTCGCTACACAAACTGAATACCCCAGAGTCATGTTCCAGCTGTCCAGAAAATGTCCCTGTGAAAAGTGAGGCCAGCGCAGAAGAGGCTGCCAAGAAGTGGTGTGGGACTCAGACAAAACAGGCTGCACATCACTGAGAGATCCCACAGCCCTAATACGTTCACCTTAGTTTACTGCTGATCAGCCTAGCATAATTATGAGCCTGACAAAAGCTGTTTTCTCTGAGTGCTGGGGGAGCACATTCTGCCGCTGTACTTTCTAAAGCTGAGTGGCCCTGTTGCCATGGCCACTGAGAAAAGGGATTGTGTTTAAGTAAACTGGCAATGTTTTGGCCTGCTCTGTTTCTAAAACATGCATGCGTATGCGTACTGTATATCCACATAAATGGTCATGTGAGCCAATGTTTTGTTTAAAAGAGAGAGTTACATAAGGGGAAAAATATTTCACGAGGAGGCACGTGTGCTGTTCTTCATTTTTAGCGCAACTTTCCACTGGAACTGAAAAAATAAACTTGTCTTTAATGGAACAAGACAAACACAGACTCACCCTCTTTCACTGCCAGAACTGGTTTAAGTTTAGTTTATATTCGTCCAAATGCCACAGTGGAATACACAAAGTGTGTTCCTGATCAGGGAGAACAGAGGCGTTGACACTAACCATATGGAAAAGGCCACTGTCTATTTAATTTTGTGTATCAGAAAGCTTTGGCACCACTTAATCTCTCTCCACCTCCCCAGTCCTCTCCTTCATTCGGTAGTTACTGGCCTGTGCTTTGCAAATACATTTTTCCTTTGGTTTAAGATTTTGAAATTTTGTAGTGAAGGAGAAAAGGTGGATTGAGGATAACCAGTGTTATCCAGTTTTATTAGCCCGGTGGAGTTGTAGTCTGAGAAGGATCAGACGGGATAGAAGCAATTTTACCCAATATAAACTGAAACTGTCTCGGAAGTAGAGCGTAAAAAAGCTAAACTAGACCCCCCAGTCTGGCTGCATGCACAGTCTGTGATTGTTGTGGTAGGGGGGGATTACTGACCACTGTTCTCTCCGTCCACCTCTGCAGGAGAGGAAGTTTGTAGGCGGCTCCAGTCAGATCAGTGAGTGCATGGCCAGGGAGCTTGGCAACCGAGTGAAGCTGCAGTCTCCAGTGTACAGGATCGACCAGACCGGAGACATGGTGGTGGTGGAGACAGTGGACAAGCAGACCTACAAAGTAAGCACATCAAAGCAGTATGATGAGTCTGCTACAGCCGTACAATGATGGAGAGCAACTAAGTACATTTAGACAAATACGGGAACTAAATATAACTGAGAAGATTGAGAAGCACTTTTACTTTATTTGAGTATTTATGAGTCATTTAATACTTCTACTCCTCTACACTCCAAAGGTGTTTACTGTACTTGTTACTCTACTACATTAGACTGCTGTAGTTACTAGTTTCTTAACAGATTAAGAACATATGATTAACCCATTAAAGATCTTAGGCTCCTTCGACAGGTCACAAGACACATCTGAGAGGTCATGACTCAGTTGGGAGCCACTAAAACCAAAACTGTACTTATATATGCACGCATCAGTATTTACTGTCTAACAGTTTATCAGAGGCCATTTTTCTGATACTTTTACTTTTGATACTTTGAGTGAATTGATGATATTTTTGTACTTTTATGAAACAAGTATTTTTACATGAACGTATTGTTACTTATGCTTAGCTTACAATCTGACCACAGCACTTCAGCCACGTTTGCTATAATTCTTATATTGTTGTTATCTTATTGGTGCAATGTAAACATGCCCACCTGCAGTATTTGTGCTCCACTTAATGTGACATAATGTGGTGTGGATGTAACATGTCCACAGTGACAGTAACTCTACATCAACCGTCTGAATCACAGTGTCCGGCTCCCAGTATAGTTCTTTGCTGCCATCTGCTGGTTGTTTGGCAACCTGCTCACACGGCGCTGTCCTACTTGCGTTTGCGTCACGCTCTCTTTTGTAATGCATGTCTTTTCCTTAGGCCAAGTATGTGATCGTGGCCACCCCTCCAGGACTGAATCTGAAGATGCACTTTAACCCCGAGCTGCCACCGCTGAGGAACCAGCTGATCCACCGCGTTCCCATGGGTTCTGTCATTAAGTGCATGGTCTACTACAAAGAGAACTTCTGGAGGAAAAAGGGTATCAATCGATCAATCAATCTTTATTTATATAGCGCCAATTCACAACAGCGTTATCTCAAGACTCTTAACATTAAAAGATCAGGTCTAGACCAAACTCTTTAACTAAGAGAGAGACCCAACGATTCAGGAATTCAACATTAACACATGAGCAGCATCAGATATTATATTAGGAAACCTGGAACAGACCCAGGCTCGGGGGGGGGGGGGGCTTTCTGTCGGGGTCCATGTTGGGTGGAGGTTGGACAGAGAGAGAGAGAGAGAGACACAGAGAGAGAGAAGACAAACAGCAACCAACATACTAACAGCAGCTATAGTACTGACAATAGGAGGGTGACTAATGAAACCACCAGGACCAGGATCCACAGGAACCAGAGAACCACAGCAGGAGAACCAGGACCAGGATCCACAGGAACCTGAGACATGAGAAAAGCACAGAAAGGCTCCGGGGAAGATACCATGTTAGTAGCAGACACTAAGACATAATGATGGAGAGGAAGAGGAGGAGAGAGGAGCCCAGTGCATCATGGGAGTCCCCCGGCAGTCTGAGGCTATAGCAGCATAACTAGGGGCTGGTCCAAGGCCTGATCCAGCTCTAAACACAGGAAGCTGGGAGAGAGGGAATGCTGTTGTACATGTCTTATTTGGTCTTTTACTCTCCATCTTACCCTTTTGTGTCACCAGGTTTCTGTGGCAGTATGGTGATCGAGGAGGAAGGTGCTCCCATTGGCCTGACACTGGATGACACAAAGCCTGATGGGACTGTACCTGCCATTATGGGGTGAATCCATAGCCACAGGCAGTCAAAAATAATGTTAGCGTTATGTACTGTACCCTACATGGCTGAAAGCATTACTCCAATTCCACATGCGTTTAAGGTTACGTCTGGTATTATTTGGACTTAGTTAGTCCATTTCCTTTTTTATACCTTCTGATTTCCCTGCTATGTTTAGGCCCCACGCCCAGTGGTTGATACTCAAGAAGTAAATCCTTTATTTTAAATGACTAAAAACTAATAGATGTTTTTTTACTAAAACAGGAGTAAATGGTGCATTTGTTGAAGACTATTTCAGTAGTGGATTAAAACACATTTGGTGGACGAGTAATTGCAGCAGCAGGACGGTGTGTGTGGGACTGACTCAAAATAAAGTACCATGAGCACACACAATGTGTGTGTGGTAATGACACAACATATCACACAGTGCAACAGTGTGGCTCACTCATGTGTTTTAATAGTCTTTGGGCAACAATGGAACAGAGGAATGAGATATATCAGGCTTCGGATGCACACGCAATCCTTGTTAGTGTGATACATTCATTGCTCTCATGCGTTTTGATAACAATTGTAAAAATATAGAATAGAACCAGACATGCGTTAATGTGCTGCTGTAACACTCCTCTGAGAAGACACTCCTCAAGTCCACACCAAACTGGGAAAACCACTTTCAGTATGGGCCTGGCTTTGTGCAGATGCAGCATTAGGATTCCTCTTAAATGAAATATAATACAGTAGGACTATAGGAGCTGCTTGTCCTGCCTGTCCACTAGAGCAATGACATATGTTATAGTGGATAATTATTGAATAATATTGTTTTTCACTCTCCTCCAGATTCATCCTCGCCCGGAAGTGCAGAAAGCTATCAGGGCTGACCAAAGAGGAGAGGTAGATACACGATGGAGACCATACAGCAGATTAATACACTCTCACAAGATGCGAGATTCATTGATCCAAACTGTTGTGTTGTTGCATTTAGGCTGAAGAGGATCTGTGAGATCTACTCCAAAGTGCTGTGCTCAGAGGAGGCTCTGCATGTGAGTTTGGGTACAGAATAATACGTAGTCTCACAGCTACGGTGGAGCTGCGTCACATCTTAAACCATTCATGTGTCTGCCTATGTCTGTCAGCCGGTGCACTATGAGGAGAAGAACTGGTGCGAAGAGGAGTACTCTGGGGGCTGCTACACTGCCTATTTCCCCCCAGGAATCCTTACCCAGTATGGCAAGTAAGTCACACATGCACGCACACACACACACACACTTTAATTAATTTAGTTTAATCCACCAGTTACATTACAGTTGTTTGCAGGGCTTAAGTATTTACAGAGACCATCTACATTCTGTGACACTCAGCCAGGCAACCTGTTACAGGCTGAGATGGAGCCAGCTGTCTACCTCTTTTTCATTTGTTGTCTTGTTTGGTGAATCATAACCCACTAACCATCAAGTTTGGGGACTGTTTAAAGGCCGACTGTGGTGTAGATACCAAACAAATGCACAGTGAACGTAATCGACCTCTAAGTGCGTTAACAGTGGTAGTTACAACAGGCGAGATATTTTCTGAATTATTTGCATGGTGCAACACATTTCTCTGCATGGTCTTATCTGCCATCACACACACACATTCAGTACCCTTAAATGAGTCCAAATCCATGCTTTTTTGTTTTCTTTGTTCCTACTTCAGTAGAAAACCCGATTTTTCCCCCTCCAATATCTTCACTGTCCAGTGAAAACACATTTTGAGATTAACTTAACCCTTTAACCTCCTCACCAAGAAAAAAGCAATGAAAAAATGTATTCTTTATATATTTTATTTCCTTGGGAACAGACCCCACATTTTTTGAAATATTGGCCTCTACCAAACGGTTGAGATGTCGTAAGCAAAACATGTTTTCAATAAGATATAGTGAGTCAAAATGTGCTCTACCATGTGGTTGAGCAGAAGGTTAAAGGGTTAAAGACCTGAAATGTGTCCAACTGGACTATGTAAAAATCATTTACACTGTCCTTATCGTCCCTAAACGTTGACAGTTGTTCATAGCAGTTAAGTTTGCTTATGTTTTAAAGCTTTTTAAATCAGTTGGTCCATCATCACATTTGTCCAGGTGGGAGAAATTGCGACTTTAAATGAAAAATCATTTTACACAAAACAGTGTAATGCGATGATGGTTTCATGTCTACAGTACCAGAGACTAACAGCAGTGCATTTAGCTAAAGGCCACTTGAAGCAAAAATCAGCTGAAAGTCAGTAACCTCTCTGATTTTTGCCTTTTCCTGTGTTTCCAGGGTGCTGAGGGAGCCAGTTGGCAGGTTGTACTTTGCAGGCACCGAGACGGCCACAGAATGGAGTGGCTACATGGAGGGAGCAGTGCAGGCCGGAGAGAGAGCAGCCAGAGAGGTCAGAGCACAGATAACTTCTAAAACCGCTCTGTCAGAAAGTAGATAGCAGAGCTCCACATATGAGATAAGAGACAAAGACAAAAGACAGGTTTGTTTTTTCAGTCTCTGTTTTATTTTAAAACACCACCAGGAGCAGATAAAGGTGTGAAGAAGCTGCAGATATCACAGACCAGGTGTGCTTACTGTCAATTAGTGACGAGTTTGACTGATACCACTTTCTTATCTGTTTGCTATGTCTGAGGCCAGTTAGCGTAATTCAGCTTATCTTATTTTAGTTTAGTTTAGCTTAGGTTAACGTAGTGAAACAGAAACAACGTCTGTGCAGTAACCATGTAACACCAACATCCACTGCACCCATTTATTCTATATTATATTCTGTAGTTTTATACACAGCTTTTTGACATGTCAGCATTGTCAAATATAAATCTAAGAACACTATATATACTGCATATGCATATGTTTACCTCTGCTCAGCTTTGATGTTCTGCTATATCTGTTCTGTACATGTAAAAACAAGAGTCACCCTCCTTGTATGTGTTCACATACTTGGCCATTAAGCTGACTGTGATTCTGACACTGGAAACAGGGAGAGAGCTGGTAACAAAACCTGCTGGCTGTAGCTTATTATTTAATGGACTGTAATAGGAGTGGTATCGATCTTGACATTAAGTCTCCTTTGAGAAAGCAAATAAGGGTATTTCCCAAAATACAAATCTAATCGGTTGAAGTAAAGTCAAACATTTAAAACAGCAAATATACAGTGCAAAATGTGTAGGAGTAAGAAATGCTGTAAAGTAAGAATGATTTCAAAAATATAAAATTTGATTTGTTTTTATCAATTTACAAAACGCAGAGTAAGAGAACAGAAGTTGAATCTAAGTCAAATCAATATTAGGTGTGACCTCCCCTTGTCTTCAGAACAGCACCAGTTCTTCTAGGTACACTAGCACACAGTTTCTGAAGGAACTCAGCAGGCAGGTTGTTCCAAACATCTTGGAGAACTAACCACAGATCTTCTGAGGATGTCGGCTGCCTCAGATCTTTCTGTCTCTTCATGTGATCCCAGACAGACTCAGTGTTGAGATCAGGGCTCTGTGGGGGCCACACCATCACTTCCAGGACTCCTTGTTCTTCTAAACGCTGAAGATAGTTCCTAATGACATCGGCTGTATGTTTGGGGTCGTTGTCCTGCTGCAGAATGAATTTGGGGCCAATCAGATGCCTCCCTGATGGTACTGATGATAGATAAGTATCTGCCTGTATTTCTCAGCATTGAGGACACCATTAACTCTGACCAAATCCCCAACTCCATCTGCAGAAATGACCGCTGCGTCTACGCTCCTCAGTGGTGTCTGTTTCTTTGTGCTTCTTCTGAAGAGCTTGAACATCTTGACACCCCGTCTGCTCTGAAATCTTTGCCTGACAGAGACCTTGCTGATGCACTAGAACCACCTGGTGTCTTGTTGCTGTGCTCAGTCTGAGCATGGTAGCAGAGGTTGGCTGTTCCTCACCCAGTTTTAAGTCTCCTACAGCTGTTTCCGTTTCACTTAATGACTGTGTTTCAACCTACATATGAAATACATGATCATTAGCACCTGTTTGGTATAACTGGTTATTCATACAGGTGACTATGATCCTACAAAATACCTGACTTCATCACACTGAGTCTGTCTGGGATCACATGAAGAGACAGAAGGATCTGAGGCAGCCGACATCCTCAGAAGATCTGTGGTTAGTTCTCCAAGATGTTTGGAACAACCTGCCTGCTGAGTTCCTTCAAAAACTGTGTGCTAGTGTATCTGAAGAGCTGATGCTGTTCTGATGGTGGGGGGGTCTCATCAAATGTTGATGTGATTTAGATTTTTCTTCTGTTCTCTTACTTTGCATTTTGTAAATCAATGAAAATAGACAATTCAGTTTTAGATTTTTGAAAGCAAACTCTACACACCTGCCTAAGACTTTTGCAGTGCTGTACCTCTGTGACTACAGGTTTGCAATACAAGGCAATTTAATATGTAAATGGAAACATGCATACAGTATTTGTCAGCCAAGAAGTATTACCAAGAGGCCTTTTCAGTCCTCAGTGCTGCTCCACCCTCCATTTCTTCCAAGGAAACACATTGGCTGGGTCACACTGCCATACTCAAATGCATATCATGTTGGAATAAATGGTTTGAATCTTGCTGTGGGCATCCTGACTGAACAACCACTGTGTTCTGTTGCAGGTTATGTGTGCAATGGGTAAAATCCACCAGAGTCAGATCTGGCAGACGGAGCCTGCGAGTGTGGTGAGGGAAATCTTCCTGAATATTGTCTAACTTAATTAGAATTAAAAGTCTAATAAATGTTACTTAAATGCACCTCTTCCTTCTGTCCTTCCAACAGGAAGTCCCAGCACTCCCCTTTGTCACCACCTGCTGGGAGAGGAATATGCCTTCAGTCGGTGGTCTCCTCAAGCTCATGGGAATCTCCACCTTCCTGTCTGTTGCCACCGCAGCCGGCGTGATGGCCTACAAGAAGGGCCTCCTACCCCGGAGTTAAACTGCCCACACCCTCGTCTGACTCATCTGCATCTCATGGGGGCACATCTCAATAGACACTGTACTCTTGTGCTTATAGTGCACTACTTTATGGCCCAAACCGCAAAGTAGTGAACTATATGGAGTATAGGGATGTTTTTTGAGAAACACCCTGCTGTAAGAAAGACTGTTCAGCTCACATAAAATAGTAGTGGGCTGATTCAAAGTTAAGAGATGCCAGTTTGTGGGAAGTCAAAAAGACCTGACGTTTAAATTTACAATAAATCTGAGATTCAGATTGTGAAAGCAATGAAGGAAAAAAAACAGAATCAATTCTTAAAAGGAAAATATATGAATATATAGATACATAACTATTAATAGTCCATACATTGCCAATGACATTCACATTCCTGATTACATGTGAGTTTATCAACTCATCATGCTTTCTGTGCGTCTGTGTGAGCTTTGTTTGTATGCATGTGCACTTGCTTTGGTGAGCATGCATGTGTGTGTGTGTGTGTGTGTGTGTGTGTGTGTGTGTGTGTGTGTGTGTGTGTGTGTGTGTATCCATGTGTGTGTCCATGTGTGTGTATCCAGTATGTCTAATTACCTCTGCTGATTTTAGGTGCTGATTTATTCTGGCCAAGCAGCTGTGGCTGTTTGATGAGACCCAGCAACATCACAATAGAATAGAGTTGTGCCATTTCCCATTCCACAATCACAGAGGAGGTTTGAGGATAAGGCTGGTGATATTCTGTTTTTTACTTATTGTCAACAAATCCCATGAAATGACCCAAACTAACAGAGAGCTGACCCTTTTGTCAAGTATTGCCTGTGTAGCTGGAGCCTGATATAGCTTGTTCCTCTGTGCCATAGACCTCCATTGTGTATGATGAACGTGGGCACTGTTGCTTATTTTATGTCAATCTCATGCACCAAATGTGTATTACTCTGCTGTATAAAATAGTCCTGATCTACAGTGCCTGGTTATTTTAAGGTGTGAGTTTTACCGGTGTTATCTGCACTATTTCTGCAACATACGAGAACCTTCTTTGTACTGTAGTTAATTTGGAATTAATCCCTCAAGACGTCCTTGTGCCAGATATTATTACTTAGTAATGCATCAAATCTACAGCTGAAAAAAGTCCCCTACAAATGCACTATTTACTCCTGTTTAAGTAACATTTGCCAAAAAAACGACAGTGCTCCGTTGTGTGAAAAATACTCAGCCTCTTTGAAATCATTCTATATGTTTGTGACCCATTTCTAAAGATACATGTCTTCACAAGGGGCAAATGTGCTCGGGGCTAACAGGGCAGTACTGAGAGACAGAACGCGTTGTTGGTTTACATGGGATTTGTTGATGGTCAGAAAAAGAATAAGAAAAATACATAAGACGCCTTATCATTTAATTAAAACTTGTATTTAGGAGTAATGTAGTGCTACTAAGCTGCTCTGTACGATTATCTTTGGGTTCATGTAATGGAAGCATTTGAATGTATTTTCTTCAGACTAGATACCACAAACTATTTGTTGCTGTAATATGATCAGATTTTTAACATATATGTATATATATATATTCCCTCTTCTCTCATTATAAGAACTGATTAACACAAGGGGCAGTACTGTAGCTAACCGATAACCACATATTAAGTTTTATGTGCGTTATTACTGAAAGCCATTTCACAGCCATCCACCAAGGACAGATGTGGCCAGCCTGCAGTTCCTCTGTGAAGGCCTCCAACAACAGAGCGTTGGATTCTGTTGACTTACCTATCAGATGCTTCATTCTATTATTTACGCTATTAAAATCAATCGAGTTTAAATCACACAAGGTGTAGCTTATGTTCTGTAAGATGGTTTTGGTTTGGTAAAGAGTAAAGAAAACTGCATCTCAAAATGAACTCGAGAAATCAGATGAATAAATGAAGGTTTCTACATTTATACATTTGGAGAAACAAAATCACCGCTTCACGACTGAAAAACACAGCTTACAGTAAAAGCCTATTGTTGGCCATGCTGCAGGCACTTGGTAATTGGTAACGAGCTGTGCAGCTCATTATGGAATGATGTTGAAGTGCTTCATTGTTACATCATTTGTCTGATTTTTTTTTTGCAACATCATTAGATGTAAAGAAAACCAGTCAACACAATCCTGATTCTAATCTGTTAGTGCATCTGTTTCGAAGGGCATTGCACCGTGCACTCTGTGCACCCACTGAGAGGATCATGCAGTTCTTGTCCCAAAGACTGGTCTGTGTGTGTGTGTGTGTGTGTGTGTGTGTGTGTGTGTGTGTTTGTAGTTATCTGTCGTGCCTTAATGGAAGTCATAGTGTTTTTGTCATTTTTCTCAAGTGCCTGTGTGACTCTGACCCTCTTTGCCCTCGCCCACCCCCCTCCTGCCTGCACTGGAGGTGAGAGGTCAGATGGACCAGGTGATTGGTTTAAAATGTCATCACTCACCATCAGTAAACTGGGACCAGCTAAACAACTCCATGTCCCTATTAGCATATCCACAACCTTTCATTTTTAAACGTTGCCTGTATTGCCTGAGTTTTGTGCTCAGTATAAACTTGACTCAGGTGAATCCAGGCGTATAAACACAGTATCAGCTGTGAAAAACAGAGCTCAGACTGTTGGGTTGATCAAACTGCTTATCTCCAGTGAAGTCAAGTCTGTGTGTTTTGTATTGTGATTGCAGTGCTTCACTGTCTGTCTCCCCTTGTTGTGGTGCCCTCATGTGTCCCCCCCCCGCTGCTTAACTTCACCCTGTCTGCACTGACCTTTGACCATCCAACCCTTACTCATCATTTGACCTACCCCTCTTTCATCACAGCACATGCACTGGCTTTGTGCTCTTCCAGTCAACTTTAAAAGTCATAATTGGAAAATGATGCCATTCACATTTTAACCGATCTCTAAATGTGTTAATGTTTCATACTTGAGTGAACAAACAAAGCCAGCACACTCTGCCCGTCCTTAAGGAACTACAGTCCTAGCACCATTAGCAGACATAATGTCCAGTTATTCATTATCTGATCCTTCTTCATTGTTTTCTGGAGCCCTGAGACAGTCCCTCTGTCCCCCTTGTCAGTCTGTGCATTTGAGCCTCTTTAACTGTTCCTGTGACTCATTCTTTGATGTCTTTGATTCCTTAAACAAAGCTGGTGATATTTAAAAGAAGAAATGTGAAATAAATCTTTTACTCGTCTTAAACAGTTGTTGTGTATCATTTTGTATATTTCTTGGGTATTGATGCAGCTGCATGTATAATGTCCACCCCATCTAACTCAGTCAGTTACAGTGCCTTAACACCACTTACTGTGATTGAGAATAAATGAAAACTAGTTAGAAACAATCTCTAAACACATTAATGTTTCTGACTTCAGTGAAACTTAGCTATATCATCCCATGAGTCTGTGCGCCCTTTCCCAACTACAGTTAGCAGACATTATGTCTAGTTACTCGTTATCTGATACCTCTTCATTGTTTTCTGGAGACCTGGGACTGTTCAGGGTTGACAGCCACCGACCCAGAGAAGTACATCTTCAGTGAGTCTACTGCCACCACGCTAAATGCTCTGTGAGGCTGCTGTGCCCATGGTAAAGAAAAACAAACTCACAAGGTCATTAGGATTCATCCTCTGGGGATGTTGTAAATGTTGTGGCGATTGATTGAGATATTTGGTCTAGACCTAAGTGGTGGACTGAAATGTCCATCCCTGGGGCCACCCTGTTAACGTGTCTGAATAGGTGAATTCTTGGTGACTGTTTTCATTTCATTGTTATCTAATTTACAGCACAGTTAATGTGGAAAGATGCAGCTGGATGTTGAGACAGACGGATAAGTGATTTGCAAAGAAGCTCTTCGGCCTCATTGTGTGTGTGTGTGTGTGTGTGTGTGTGTGTGTGTGTGTGTGTGCATGTACTTGAAGCCTATCCAGACCTCCTGCAAAACAGAAGAACGTGCTAAAAAACAACACCTCACAGAAATGTCAAGCTCCAAATACACTGTTGCCCATAAAGTTGGAATAATTGTTCACTACCCCCAATTTTGATCAATAAAGTTGAGAAGATACACACATCATTTATCAAGAATAAATCACATTGTCACAATCATTTCATGAGAGGAGGTAAAAAACATTTTATTCCAACTTTATGGGCAACAGTGTATATAAACTGATCCTGATGAGTCTGCTATCTGATTGAAACTACACTGTAGCTTATATCTTTCAGACCAGTATAGTGTCCTCATGTCACTCTCTTTCTGTGTGTGTGTGTGTGTGTGTGTGTGTGTGTGTGTGTGTGTGGTTTCATGCCAGGACTTCTGCCGTCCTCTTTCATCTCCTGTATACGCAATTTAATCTCCCCTTTGAGCTCCTCGCTGCAGGGCCATTCACATAAATTCAAAAACCATAAAATCAATATCAATATGTGAATGGATGCTGATATAAGGATGTTGGTATTGAGATAATGCTGCTCACAGTCTGTTGATGAAGTGCCATCTGAAGCAGTGGTTTTAATCTGCAGCTATGTGTGTGGCCACTAGAGGGCAGATGATAACCATCAAAGCAAACTCAACACAGCCTGCTGTGCAAATAACTAAATATTGTCACCCATGCACACAATATTATTTTTCTTGCAATTTTCTTATTTGTTGCTTTAATTGCAGCATCCTAATTGTTTCCATGCACACAAATGCACATGAAGGCGTAGGAAGGCTGTGTTGTCACATTTGTCACATCCTGACCAGGGCTTAGTCATGTTGTCTCTGGGCTGGTTTTGCTGGTTGACATATGGCACTTATGTTGCTCTCATCACTCCCGTCTGAGCTGTGATAGCCAGAGGCTTGAACAGTCCCAGATTGACACACCAGGCTTAGTCACTGCGACCACTTTTCAATACCACGCTACAGGGCTCTGACAGCATATGCTTCCCAGTCTGCACAAAGGTTGTGTAACTGCAGCACAAGAGCAGCTGCATGGGCAGCGGCCTGATATCGCTGGGGTTGCTGTTTTACTTCAGTTCATGTAGGTGTGAGTACATCTGCATGCAGCTGCAAGCATGCGAACTAGTGTACACACACACGCACACGCACGCACACACACACACACATGCTCCCCCACCACCTTTAGACACACTGTCCTCTCTTTATTAGACAACAGGCCTGCTCCTGGCCCCACTGCAGCTTGCTGTGATATGAAATCTGACACTGTCAATTTGCCTCCCAATCCGTCAGACTATGGATTGGATTCAGATGGCAGTGTTGTGGGGCTCTGGGACTCGGAGCTGTGGCCTAGGCAACTGCTAACTGCCATCCACACACAACCACACCCCCACAAGTTCCCTCAACAGTGAAATCATCTGCAATCTACCATTAAATGTTCCCACTCCCAGACTCAGTGTTAGATTGTTTTCTCATCCAAAGGTATGGGGGGGGGGGCCTGAATCTCTCCCCTGGCTGTCAGGGTGAATTTCAGCAACAAAGTTTGGTATAGAAATAAATAAATAAGTAAAATCTTGTTTATTTAATGTGGAAATTACAAAATCTGAAGTGTTAAAACATCAAGGTGTTGCTTGATGGAGGTTTTTGGGCCTCTGGTTGCCTGGCAACCTCACTGTGATGACAAGACTCCAGGAATGAATTGCCCCAAGACAATAAACTGTCCAGGACATAACCCCCTGTAGTTTAAAATCTACAAATTGTTATTTTCACTTTGGTTTGTGTCCAGATAAAACACATGAGATATGACGTGCTAATTTGTGAACTTTAGATTTGCTCGTAGGCAGTTTTCTGACCTTTCAACAGAGCCAGGCTAGCTGTTTAATTCATCCATTTGCCATTGTAATTGTTAGTTTGGTCCAGATCCTCTGCAGTACCAACTGTCCAACCAGCCAAAGGGATTTGAAGTTGTTGATCTATAAAGATTTAGTGAAAGCTCCATTAGACATTAAAAATACATTAGTTACATCTCATAAAGGCTTAATGAACAGTGTATAGGCTGTATACTGCACGTCCTACCTGACTTTACCCTTTCTCACGGGGTGCTATAGGCTTTCTAACTTATTGTTCTGGGCTGGTGGGACCACTGTGAGATTTACTGCGAGATCCTCAACAGATTACAGGGCCTCCTCTTGTTAGACATTTCACTTTGGTCAGATGAGGAAAAAGAAGCTTCGCAGGCATTCACTTTCATGATTTATGGAACTCGTTTATTGAGATGTCATCGTGCACCCACGTAATCAAAAAAAGATATAGTAGTACGGACAAATAGTAGCAGTCAAAATTATTCAACCTCCATTGCAAATTGGGTGTATCTTCAAAATGTACAAACTATCAGTTCAATGAACAACTCAAACAAGAACAAGTGAAATAGCCCAACACAACTTTTATTACAGGTGGTTTCTCCAAATTCAACACAAAATGCCACTTTTAATGATAACAGTTTTTCGATGGGATTCAAGTCAGGTCACTTTAACAGCCACTCTAGTATCTTCCAGGACATTTTCTGAAGCCAAGCCTTGGTGGACTTTGAGGTACGCTTGGGATCATTGTCCTGTTGGAAGGCCCAGTGACACCCAAGCTTCAGCTTCCTCACAGACGGCCTGATGTTTTCTCCTGGATTTCCTGATACTGGATTGAATCCATTTTGCCCTCCAAACGCTGCAGGTTTCCAGTGCCAGAAGAAGCCCATGCATTAGTCACTTCCAGGTTGGATTATTTCTGTTCCTTATTATCAGGCTGCTCCAATAAGTCCTTAAAGACTCTCCAGCTGGTCCAGAACGCTGCTGCTCGTGTTCTGACCAGAACTAAGAGAAGAGACCATCTTTCTCCTGTACTGGCTTCTCTTCACTGGCTTCCAGTCAAATCTAGAATAGAGTTTAAAATCCTTCTCCTCACCTCCAAAGCTCTTAATGTTCAGGCTCCATCATCTCTTAAAGAGCTCATAGTACCGTACTACCCCACTAGAGCACTGTGCTCCCAGACTGCAGGTCTACTGGTGGTTCCTAAAGTCCTCTAAAGTAGTGATGGAGCCAGAGCTTTCAGCTATCAGGCTCCTCTCCTGTGGAACCTCCTTCCAGTCTGGGTTCAGGGGGGCAGACACCCTCTCTACATTTAAGAGTAGACTAAAAACCTTCCTTAGTGATGAAGCCTATAGTTCAGGACTGGATCAGGCCTTGGACCAGCCCCTAGTTATGCTGCTATAGGCTCAGCCTGCTGGGGGACTCCCATGATGCACTGGGCTCCTCTCTCCTCCTCTTCCTCTCCATCCTGATGCTTCATGTCTCTTTGATGTCTGTTACTAACATGGTATCTTCCCCGGAGCCTTTCTGTGCTTTTTCATGTCTCTGGTTCATCCTGATCCTGGTTCTCCTGCTGTGGTTCTCTGGTTCCTGTGGATCCTGGTCCTGGTTCTCCTGCTGTGGTTCTCTGGCTTCATGAATCACTGCTGCGGATCATCAGCTACCGCCACTTTTTACTGATATTGCTTGCTTATTCATGCTTTTATCATTCATATATTAACTATTGTCATGTTTTTCACTGCTACCGTATTGTTAATTATTAGTCATATTCCTATTGTCAGTACTAAAGTTACTGTTATTATTTTGGTTGCTGTTTGTTTTCTCTCTCTCTCTCTCTCTCTCTCTCTCTCTACCCAGCACAGACCCTGACAGAAAGCCCCCCCCCCCCTCTGAGCCTGGTTCTGTTCCAGGTTTCTTCCCATTAAAGGGGAGTTCTTCCTGCCACTGTTGTCTAATATAATATCTGATGCTGCTCAGGTGGGGATTCTTGAATTTTGATGTGTTCTATTTAAAGCGCTGATGCAATAATGAGGCCCTTGATTAATTGCATCGGGTGTGCTTGAGACAACACCTGCAAACAGGTGCTCTTATGCTTCTATTCAGGGGGGTGAATAATTTTGAGACTGCAGTAGTCATTAAAAATAGCATTTTGAATTTGGAGAAACCACCTGTAATATTAGTTGTGTTGAGCTATTTACATTTTTCTTAGTTAGCTGGAAGTTTGTAAATTTTGCCAATACATGAAATTTGCACTGTGGGGTTTGAGAGCAACTTCAAAATTCAGACTAGGTCAGACAGGTATCTAAGAGTTCTATATTTGTTCTGCTTTGTGATGACATTGTCTCACAACACTTTCTGCTGAGATTGAACTGTTGCTGAATTAAATCTGCTAATTAAAATAGGTGGAAGTAATAACAGCAATAGTGTTATTTTGTCAGGGGTAACATTAGTATCACAATTTTTCCATATTTTCAATATTTCAGTATTATATTTCAGTAGTATATTTTCCTAGTCTGATAATGTAGGACACCAGCAAGCATACATACATAGCAGGCTAAGCAGACACATACACACACCAACACAATCACACACAAAGACACACACATACACCAGGTCACCACAGCATCTGACAGCTTATGCCACTTTCACTCTTGTTTACTGGCTAGACTTTTTATTAATTGTCCTGTCCTATATTTATTGTTCTGTTGTCTGTCTGTCTAAATGTTCTGTCTTTTGTCATGTAATAATTTTGTTTTTAGAAATTTAAAGAAAATGATGGACTATTAGAGCAATTTCCAGATATTTATTTAGCTCATTCCAGCACATGTAAAAGTTTTTTTGCAATGTACCCACCCTGCACGTTTGTGTATTGCTACATCGTTACCATACAGACAAGAGACTGGTAACAGTCCTCTCAGTTATCAAGCTATTCCTTTAATCTTGAGACAATGTTTTCATAACTTCCAGTATAGTTTAGTCTATTGTTCATTTTTAGTCTGAGGTTCCACAAAGATCCTGCTGCTGGAACTGGACCATTAGCCTCAGAATAGCGTCTAGGTGACATTGACGGAGCACTGAGGAGGATTTCATCTGATACAGAGCCATCAGAGCCTAGTAATGATCTACATCACTCACTCTGTCAAAGCACAAAGACAAAAGGAAGTAAGTGCAGTGGAAGAAGTTAGAGAAGTAAGATTTTTTGAGGGGGGTGGCAAAGGAGGTGATGGTGCAGGAAAATCAAAAGGAAGAGGAGGGGCGGGCGGGGGGGTGCTCTGATAACAAAAAGAGTCTTCTGTCTGTCCTGATCTTTGGGTTTTACCTCTGTGTCCAGTGGGCTGCCCTGTGGGCCCACCACCTGCAGGGGCTGCTACAGGGGTAGGGTGCATGGCAACCCGGGTGACAGGCCGAAGCAGGGTCCTTACCATGCAGATTCCCAGCATCACAGACTGGCTCTAAATATATGGAATGTCACCTGTCTGGTGAGGAAGGAGCCAGAGCTAGTGTGGGAGGCTGAGTGGTACTAGCTAGATATAGTTGGACTCCTCGCCTCTGCGCACAATTTCGGCTCTGGAACAAAACTCCTGGAGAGGGGCTAGACTCTTTTCCAGAGTTGTCCACAGTAAGAGGCGTCAGGCGGGTGTGGGGATACTCTCCAGTCCCCAGCCAGTGCCACTGTGTTGAAGTTCTCCCTGGTGAACGAGAGTTCATATGTGAATATGGGTTGCTGGGGGAAAGGTTCTGAATGCTGTGTATGCTTATACACCAAACAGCAGTTCAGAGTATCCGGCTTTCTTGGAGTCTCTGGATGGCATCCTGGAAGGGGCTCCATAATTCTACTGGAAGACTTCAACACCTTCGTGGGTAATGATGGAGAAACCTGGAGGGGCCTGCCTGATCTGAACCAGAGTGGTGCTTTGTTATTGGACTTCAGTGCAAGGTAAGAATTGGCCATAATGAATACCATGTTCAAACATAGGGTGGTTCATAAGTGTACATCGTACCAGACCACTTTAGGCCAAAGATCTATGATCAACTTTGTGGTTGTGGCCGTATCTTTTGGACACTCAGGTGAAGAGAGGAGCAGAACTGTCAACTGATCACCACCTGAGATGCTGAAGGCTATGGACTGTCATGGTTGACACGCCTCTTCATTGTCATGTGGAGGTCAGGGATAGTACCTGTGGATTGGCAGACCGGGATGGCGCTCCCCATTTAAAAAAAAGGGGACTGGAGGTTGTGTTCCAATTATCGGGGTATCAAACTGCCCAGCCTCTCGTCCAGGGTGCTGGAAAGGAGGCTCCGCTCGATTGTCAAACCTCGTCGATTCAAGAGGAATAATGCAGATTCCAGGTGAGGTGAAGGATTTTAAATTCAATTCTGAATTTTAAGAAAAGAAATATGATCTCTTCTCCTAGCTCTCGTCAGTACTTGAGCAGCAGCATTCTGGACCAGTTGGAGAGATCATAAGAACTTATTGTATTGTTCACAGTGAGGATAAAATGGAGCGTGAGATACACAGATGCACTGGTGCGGCATCAGTAGTAATGCGGGCGCTGTTTTGGTCCATTGTGGTGACGAGGGAGCTGAGTCAGACAGCGAAGCTCTTGATTTACCAGTCAATCTACGTTCCAACCCTCACCTGTGGTCATGAGCTCTGGGTGATGACCGAAAGAACGAGATCATGGACACAAGTGGCTGAAATGAGTTTCTTCCGTAGGGTATCTAGGCTCAGCTTTAGAGATAGGGTGAGCAGCTCGGACATCCAGGAGGGGCTCAGAGTAGAGCCGCTGCTCCTTCACATCAAAAGGTGCCAGTTGAGGTGGTTCGGGCATCTGGTCAGGATGCCTCCTGGGTGCTTTTGGAGGTTTACCGGGCACGTCCCACTGTGAGGAGACCCCCGGGGCAGACCCAGAACTCGCTGGAGGGATTACATATCCCATCTGGCCTGGGAACACCTCGGGATCCCCCAGCAGGAGCTGGAAATCGTTGGCCAGGAGAAGGACGTCTGGACACTTGATCTGTTGCCCAACTCCGGATAAGCAGAAGATAATGGATGGATGGAAGTCCAGTGGGACACTGCAGGAGAGACACTTTGACTTTAGAGAGAAAATAAATGACCCAGCACCTTCTGTGTCCCCCTAAATGACAAGTTCTAGCAAATGTCACGTGTATAAAGATCAACATATGACATGGGGGGGCTCCTTGTCCCCCTGCAGGACATCCATGCAACCAGAATCTGAGTAGGATAAACCATCTTCCTCTGATGGTGGATGAGAGAGTAATCAAATCAAATTACACAAGACTGGGGGTTTTAATTCCTTCCCTGGCAGTGTGTCACTCTCTCCAGCCCTGCAAGCCTCTCCATCACAGCTCTTAAGTGATAAATAACTGGGGTAAATACTAAATCCACCCGAGGCTGCAGTGGGAAGGAGGAGAGGAGGGAGGGAGAGTCGAGTGAGGCTTTCTGAGTCTTAATCCCTCAAGTGAAATGACTGCAGTACAAGTCCAGCCCTGAACCCAAAATAGTCCTTTTCTCTCACACACACTCTCATTTTCTCTCCCTATAAAATAAAAGCTATCCTCTCCTGTCTTCTGCCCATGTTGGCTAATGGTCCATTACAGTGAAAGCAGAGAAATAAACACTCAAGTGCAGCACTTAAGGGAATCAGCTGCCACTGTCATATTCCCAGCTGGTTAAAATGTGTTCCATTTAAATGCATAATGCCTTAGAGGGTGGAAATAGCTAATCACAACTCATTCTAAATTAGTCTCTAAAAACGGCAACCTGGCTTAATCATACTGGAAAGCTAACTGCATAGAGTGTTATTTGATTATTCCGCCTCACCGACGACCCAGCATGAGAGCTCACTTCTGCAGAGGAAGTTGGGCGTTATGTGGGTACACATGTAAATGCAGAAAGGGGGCAGAAAGTTGTCAAACTCCATCTGCTCACCTGTAGAGCGAACTGCATGCCCAACAGCAATGGAAATATGGTTCGCAACAAAATCAGGAAAGAGTCAATGACAGAAAAGAATGTGTGAGAACAGCAGTGTATAGAGCAGAGTTTTGCACTTTAAGGACAACACTTTAGAAGTTAATTATATAAAAGAAGTTGTGGTTGAATTAAACAATGTAAGTATTTTGAGTGAACAGGAGCATGTGGAGGGCTGCTTTGATGGATCAAACTTTCCCAATAAGAAAAGGATCTAAAGGAATCAATCCTAATCACACTTAGTTTGGCAACCCACGCAGACACAGAGACAACATGCAAACTCCACACAGAAAGACCCCAGGTTCAAACCTGGATTCAAACCAGGAACCCTCTTGCTGTAAAATAATACATATCAAATGGAAGCAACAAAGGCTGAGCAACCCTCTGTCATCTTCATGTCTTTCTTCAGACTCTCCAACCCCGGTAAATGCCTTTGTCTTGTCCTCCAAAGCTGAGTTAAGATAACTTTTTCTCACTTTACAAAGCTCCTACAGGGTCACAGAAGACATTATACAACTGTGTGACGATGTACATAAAACTGTTTCACAGGTTGAGAGGTATTTCACTCAGCAAACAAGCTGATCTTCATGTGTAAAAAGAGTGTCCTTTTAAAGTGTTTAAATACCATGTTAAACTGCGTTTTTGCATATATCTATATACTTTGTTTGCATGTGTGGTCTCCATGAGCCTCACAACACTCACCAGAACCCATTAATCTCAATCTGACTGCAGCTCATTGCGGCTAAATAACCATTTCAAACTCTGACCAGCCACCATATGCACTGCCATCCCACCTTTGTACGCTCCACACTACTTCATCCTCTGTCACGGCCCTTTTAGTCACAAAACACCTCAGTACTGCTGTCTCCCAAACTGTCTCTTATAGTTGTGTGATGTACATGCTCCTGTGTGCGTGCAAGTATGCATGCCCATGGCACTGTGATTGCTGTCATCCATTAGCATGTAACTTGATTCAGCAGGGAAATGATCCCTTGAAATTATGCGCTTGCATTTTCTCTGTCTCATATGCAGAGACATTGTTCATCATAATTTGATGCCTCCCTTGAGTGCTTTCAGGGCACTGCCATCACTTGCCATAAAAATTACTAATAAACCAAATGGGAAAATGCATTATTTTTGCCACACAATCTCGCTGACAATCTAACTGAGATATGCAGTAGCAGTTTTACTTAGAATGATTGGAGGGTATTAGTCAGCAGATAAAAAAAACACAGAGATGTGGTCTTACTGACAAATCCTTGCTCCAGCACAGAAAGAGTTAAGTACTCTATTTTTGGGTATACTTGATGGTAAAATATGATGAGAAATCTCTATTTGATTGCTCATATATTTTGAATTTTCTAATCATCAGAATGGAATTTAATTTATATTGAGGTGGAACAAGTGAGTGTACAATCTAAAACAAAGACAGGGCTTGACAAAAATCACCTCTGGTCCTTTTTTTCCCCCTCAAGTGGAAGAGAACAATTTATCAGTTAGGAGAATAAATAATAGAATGTCATGGCTACAGCAAGCTCTTTTTGTATACATTTCATTGTGCTTTTCAGTGACCCTCCTTTTCATGTCACAGCCTATTATTCCCTTCTTGCCCTACACTGGCCATCGCTTCACAAAGCATATGTAGGCTGGATAGGTGAACTCCCATGACCCTTCCAACAATCCTGCAAGGGTAAAGAGCAAGTCCATGGTTCCATGACCAGGATGGAATCTGCATTATTCCTCTTCAATCGACGAGGTTTGACAATCAAGCGGAGCCTCCTTTCCAGCACCCTGAACGAGAGGCTGGGCAGTTTGATACCCCGATAATTGGAGCACACCCACCAGCCCCCTTTTATAAAATTGGGGACCACCACCCCGGTCTGCCAATCCACAGGTACTGTCCCTGACCTCCACACAGCACTGAAGAGGCGTGTCAGCCAAGACAGCCCAACAGTGTCCAGAGCCTTCAGCATCTCAGGTCGAATCTCATCCACCTCTGGCGCCTTGCTACCGTGGAGCTTCTTAACTACCTCAGCGACCTCTGCCAGGGATATGGACAAGGCTTCCCCTGAGTCTTCTGACTCTGCCTCTTCCACAGAAGACGTGTTGGTTGGGTTCAGGAGTTCCTCAAAGTGCTCTTTCCACTGCCCGATGATATTCCCAGTCCGGGTCAGCAGTTCTCCTCCCCGCCTGAATACAACCTGGGCCAAGCCCTGCTTTTCCTTCCTGAGCCGCCGAATGGTTTGCCAGAACTTCTTTGAGACCACCCAAAAGTCCTTCTCCACAGCCTCCCCGAACTCCTCCCACACACGGGTTTTCGCCTCAGCGACCACTGAAGCTGCAAACCTTCTGGCCCCCTGATACTTATCTGCTGCTTCAGAAGCCAGCCAGGCCCAAAAGGCCTGATTCTTCAGCTTGACGGCCTCCCTTTTTCTTGGGTTCTTGGGCTGCCGCCCCGACCAGCACAGACGACCTTCTGGCCACAGCTCTCAGCTGCCGCCTCTGCAATGGAGGTTTTGATCATGGTGCACTCGGATTCCATGTCCGCAACCTCCCCCAGGATGTACGAGAAGCTCTTCCGGAGGTGGGAGTTGAAGACTTCCCGGACAGGGGCCTCCGCCAAATGTTCCCAGCAAACCCTCACTACACGTTTGGGCCTACCGGGTCTGTCCGGCAGCCTCCCCCGCCATCTGATCCAACTCTCCACCAGGTGGTGATCAGTTGACAGCTCTGCACCTGAGTGTCCAAGACATACGGCCGCAGATCTGATGACACGACCACAAAGTCGATCATAGATCTTTGGCCTAAGTTGGTCTGGTACCATGTACACTTATGAACCACCCTATGCTCGAACATGGTGTTTGTTATGGCCAAACCATGACTAGCACAGAAGTCCAATAACAAAGCACCACTCTGGTTCAGATCAGGCAGGCCCCTCCAGGTTTCTCCATCATTGCTCACGTGAGCGTTGAAGTCTCCCAGATGGAGACCCCTTCCAGGATCCCATCCAGAGCTTCCAAGAAGGCTGGCTACTCTGAACTGCTGTTAGGTGCATACGCACACACAACAGTCAGAGCCTTCCCCAAATCAAAACCAATACATTAACAAGGTTAAACCATTGCTTAGCCATGTATATAGTTATGCTATGGTATATATGCCCAGTTAGAGTTTGTTACCAGTCCTTAAAAGGGGAGAAGAAGTTTCTTGAGTGTGCTGCTTTCTTAGACTGTTGATGGTCCAGGCTGGAGGAGAGGTGTGCTTCTTTGTCCTTGCTGTCCTGGTTGCAGGCTCAAGGAGTCCGGTTGCTCCTTGGTTCCATGCTAGTTAGCAGCTCCCTTCAGTCAGTGCTACCTTGCTGGTGTGCTCCTGTTACTCTGGTGATCAGCTGGCAGACTCTTGGATCATACCTGTTGGCGATGATAAGCTTGGTTCAGGCAGGGCTTCGTGCCATGAAAAGGATGTGGCCTGACGTTGTAGGGCCATGTGTCCCACCTTGGCCAATGGTGGCTGTAAATCTGGGTCCAGGGGTGCATTTAGCACCTATTTGTGAAAACTTAAGGACTCTGGGAAACTGAGTGCAGAGAGGGATCCCTTTGTTCAAAAGACAGAAACATGTAGTCCTCACCATTTTCTGGTGAAGCCCAACACCAGAGTTATGATGCTAGCCATAATTCATTCCAGAAATCACACATGAATCTCAAAGAAAAGTCAGGTAAATCAGGAGGCTGCCATAGACGACAAGATAATATATGACACAACAACAGCTACAACACAGTAACGAGTGAAGAGGTTCATCTGATTTGGTAAAACAAAAAGATGGTTGATATTTTTTTTACAAATACACGCACACACACACACACACACACACACACACACACAAAGGACCCCCTGAAGATGTGTCCCAATCCTCCTGAGGCAAACAGATTCATTTGCACTCGATTATAAACCCAATAGAAAATTTTAATTCAAAACCTGTGAGTAGAGGGTGAATGTATCCATTACCCTGTTAATTGAATTCAAGTGGTGGAAAGCAGTTGAGTGAATATGAACATTTTCCCTTACATCTAGTTTATGGCACTTCTCAACCTGAGACACTGATAGGACACATCTATTTACACTCAAACAGAAGCGGAGAGGCACTGATGATGAATTTTCAGTTGACTGATCGATGCTCTAGAAAATGGATGACTCATTAAAACACAAAAATAAATTGAACGTGCAATCTCATCTTCCACTGGCTTTTTAAAAATGATACAAACATATAGATGTCAGCACAATATACAGAACAACTGAGCACTTATATCACTCTTAGTTTATTCAAAGCACTCACAGCAGTAAAGACAAACCACTGCAGCCTTTGTCAGAGCACATGGCGTCTCCCTCCATTTGGCCCCTTTAAGCATCTGGAGAAGGCACAAAAAATCGAGAGAGAGAGCACATTTTGGGCCCTCAGATATTGCTAATGCAGAGGAGACAGCCTGAGGAATTGTTATCCCTCTCTTCCCTATTCACGGATGGCAGCTCCACTCTTCGTCTCCCATCTCCCAGGCATGACCCCATTCACACGCTCCACTGGTCGCTTGCACTGTGGGCAGCATGGCTGATAGCTGGGCTGGGGAGCCTGTTCAGAGGCTGACCTCACCTCTATCTCCGACGCAGAGGTGGGGCCGGAGAGTGGGAGTGGGGGCTGTCTGAATAAAAGAGAAGGATGTGGGAAAACTTGAGAGTGTTTTGTATCAATGTTAAAATATGAGTAGTGGTGGAATGGAACCAAGTACAACTACTCAAATATTGTATTTAAGTACTTAACTTGAGTATTTCCATTTTATACAATTTCTATTCCACTACACCTTGTAGAATTGTAGTAGTAATGTTGTATTTTTCACTCTGTTACATTTGTCTGAAAGCTCCAGATACGTTACAGATCATCACACCGTTCCTGTCGAAACAAAAATGTGTAGCTCCAAATTTGGTGATTTTCTGATAAAGTGAATAAAGTGATGAAATGTTCCTTTATGTAGTGAGACAATTCTCTACCTTCTTAAACTAAACTATTTCAACTCACCTTATATGAGCTGGAAAATGCATCATCACAAAGCTGAAAACTGCTGCTGTTTTCTGAGGTTGTGAAAAGATACAGGATTCTCACAGGAGCTGCTCCTGTTCTTTTTCAAAATGTGATTATTTGTATATTCAGTATGTTCAGTGTGTGTGAATCATGAAGGGACTGATACTTTGATTTCATTGGGCAAACCTGTTTTGTGAAATGACAAATACATTAGCCTTGAACCTAGATTCTCTACACAAACAAATTAACAAATAACAAATTACAAGGTTTAATAGGGGAGGACAAGACTGTGAGGAAGGGGAGAAATGCTGCATCCCATTTATTTGGGCAGACCACCTTTGATGTACTTGTCTTTTTCTTTAGCTATAATTTGGTTGGTCCAGATTGTGTGAAGGCTGTGCTGTGGCCTTGTGTCAGAGGAGAGGAGCCACAGGACTAGCTGGTGAGGGGACTATGGAATGGAATGAAACTATGGGCAAGCTTTGTAATGGGGGGAGTCAGCGTAACTTCCCTTTAGGTGTTTGTTGAATTTGATTGGACTATTTTATATCCTAATGATTGTTGTGGGTGTTCCTGTGAACTTGAGAATGTACAAGCATGTGCAAATCTCAGTGTGCAGGATTTCACTGAGTGTTCGTATCAATTTTCTTGACATCTTGATTGACAAGAGGACCCCACACTTCACTACCATACAGTAAAATTGGTTTGGTTATTGATCAGAATATGAATATGAGCTAGAGTCTGTGTTTGAAGACTTTTTATAGCATAGAAAGCTCTTCTTCCCTTATCTCAGATATCATTATTGGGCAGATTCCTTCCTGTCGTGGTAATGTTTAGTCCCACACACACATAGCACTTTGTGTGTTCTATGCCAGCGCAACCAAGTGAGAACCTGTTTAGGTTCTCTTGACACCTGGGTCATTTCTGGAAGACCATATTTCTAGTCTTTTCCAAACTGACTGTCAGGGCCCAGGTCTGACAGAAGCTTTGCGGACGATCCAGCTGCTCTTGTAATGCCTTATAAGTTGGAGCTCACAATTTTAGATCATCTGCAAAAAGTAGGTTTTTCATTACTGTGTCGGAGTGGATAAGACCAGGGATCTTTGATTGTTCTAGGGCAGGGGTGCCCAATATGTTGATTGCGATCTATTTTTTCAATTCAATTCAATTCAATTCAATTTTATTTGTATAGTCCAATATCACAACAGAGTGTCTCACAGCGTTTTACAAAGTTCACTGAAATAAACAAGTGTAAGCGAACAATCTAATAAAGAGTCCAGCAGTCGATGAGGCCAATGGATCAGTCCGGTGGATCAGTCCGAGGCATCACCTGCCCTTTATGACCCTCCTTCTTCAGGAAGGAAAAACTCAAAAAACCCAGTGGGAAAAGAGAAACCTCCAGGAGCACCACAGTGAAGGAGAGATCCAGCTCCCAAGGACGGACAGGCTGGAGCCTTGGACAGACGCACATCCATTGGCTGATGGAGAACCACATCAGCGGGGCCAGGACCAGGATCCACAGGAACCAGAGAACCACATTAGCGGGGCCGGGACCAGGACCCACAGGAACCAGAGAACCACATCAGCAGGGCAACCTGAGAGATGAGAAAGCACAGAAAGGCTCCGGGGAAGATAGCCAGTTAGAGGCAGACATTTGGCTGACATGAGACATAATGATGGAGAGGAAGAGGAGGAGAGAGAATAGAGGAGCTCAGTGCACCATAGGAGTCCCCCGGCAGTCTGAGCCTATAGCAGCATAACTAGGGGCTGGCTGGCTCGCGGTCAAACGGAGGGGGATACTCTGAGATGGGGAATAGGATAGAAAGGGATATTCGACTCCATTCAGTGCAAGTCATCAGAGTAAGGAAGTGATCATAAATGTATTGAATGTTCCAGTTACTCTTGTCACTTGTGTGCAATATTGATGGTTGCACAACTGTTCACCTATGTGCATTACTGCTTTTATGTGTAATACCAGGGGTTACATTAGTTGCAGTTATGTAGTGTACGCCAACATATATTGTGTATATAAAGTATACTCAGTATATATTGTATATATAAAGTATACTCAGTATATATATATATATATATATATATATAAATAAATATATGCTTAGCATTTTTCATGTAGGTAGATGATTTTGACCTGGTCATTTTAAAAGAAGCTCGCAAGCCGAAAAGGTGTGGGCACCCCTGTTCTAGGGATTTTGACAATTCATCGTTATAAGTGTTACACATGGTGGGGCTGAGACTGCAGTCCTGTTTCACCCCTCTAGTTTGGGTTTCCATATTGCCAATTTTCACATTTATCTATATTGATAGTTTTAATTATATGATAGATTTTCCGTCCTTGACCCTTTTCAATTTCAGGAACAGAATATTACGCCAAATTGAATCAGATGATTTTTTGAAATCAGCTGTTAAGGATGCTGCAGAATAACATCCCCAAGATGCTCCAGTAAAAAGACTGTTGAGGTTATTCCTTTGCTCCAGATATCAGGGAAATTTCAAAGGCTCAGAACAGAACTTTTTTAATCTGTGATGCTGAGACTTCTTCAGACTGGATAAATCTGCCACAATTTCAAATGTGTTGTTAATATCCTGTGCAGCCTGATTCAGACCATCATTACTGTGGGGGTATGAGGTGGAAAGAAAATGGTCTCATTGAGGAGTAATTGTTTGATGTCTGATTTCTTCCTGGTAATTATTCTTGCTATTGTTTGTCATCTATATGGTTGTTTTTGTATAGCTCAATTTACTGGGCTCTGTTTCGTAAAGGTGTGCTGCTGTCTTTGTAATGGAGAGTGGAATTGTACTTTGCTCTCAGACAGAAGGGACCTAGGTCTGTAATGCTATGATCTACTGTGCTTTTGCCAAGAGGACAGCTGTGTCTAGCAACCTAAGGACCTGGAAGCCAACCGTGAAATATGTACAGGCCCAGTGTTCCACACATCTGCAGTAGTTGGTGCCCGCTTTTGTCAAAGTTGTTCCTGTGGGGCTGTGAAGGGAGGGGAATGCTGATTTGGCCAGGTATGTCTCCCTGTGGGTTAATACAAACCGGCTCTAGATCTGCCCTGGCATTAAGGTCCCCACAGATCAGTACACTTCCCTGGGCCTGGTAGTCACTGAACTCATATCAAGAATGGAAAAAACTTTTCATTATAATGGGGGATCTCGATGGGGGGGATATATACTGCACACATGAATATGTCTTTATCTGTGGCAGCAACCTCTCCATTTATTTTGAGACGAATTGAAAATTTGCTTTTCCGATTTATTCCATTGGGTATAGATGGTTTGCCTTGTACCAAATCAGCTGTGCTCCTGAATCGCTGCCATGGGTGACTACTTTCAGTTTGGTGGGCAGGAACACTGTCTCTCTATAGTCTAAGGGACAATCAATGAAAGTGTCTCCTCTACTCCAAGTCTGCTGCAAAACAAATACATTTCTCCTGACTCTTTGTTGAAGTCATTGGTTCTACTTTTGATGCCAAAACCATGGATATCCAAACATGAAATAATAAATAATATGAATTTCACAACTACATCATAAATTGATAACTCAAAAAAGCTGCATTCAGTGTTAAAACTTCCAAATTCCTTGTTGCCAATAAAGAAATTAATTTAAGAATACATTTAATTTCAGTTCACTGAAGTTCACAACACAATAACCTGCACAAAAGATAATAAGTGAGAACTTTAGTTGAAGCTGAGGCAGGACTGGGTTTGGTCTGGCTTGAGGGTAATTATAGCTGTACTGGTGGAGTCTTGGTGGGGCATGGTGTGGAGAAGGTGAGGGTGACCTGGTCTCCATGGGGGTTGTGCCGAACTGGTTCAGTTGGGCACCTTGTTGGTCTAAAATTCGATCCACTCCTGCGGTGTGTGGATTGGTCTCTGTTGAGGTCGACATCTTTTAGTGTCCAGGCAAAGATGGGGACAGTTTTTAAATAGGTGAGCATGGTCATGGAGACAGTTGACATCCAGGTTGAGGTGATGGCTTAAGTGAAGTGGTGTTCCTTGGTAGCAGGGTTGACCGCTCAGCTGCTGGGGAAGGTGGAGGAGGATTTCTCTATCACTCCTCTAAGTGACTCTGACACTCTCTACTGCTGGATCTGCAGGTCGTTGGAGCCAGCGTGGATGATGATGTGGCTTAGGGATCCCACCAGATTTCACCAAGGACACCAAGTTTCTTTTTATTTATGAATTTGCCATTGGAATCTATGAGGAGATCTGTGCAGCCGGTGTAGCTGTCTTTCTCCTGGAGCTCCCTGTCAGAGCTGTCAGCAGTCCATGTGGCTGTCTCAGTCTTGTTGCAGCTCTCTAGCCTCAGTACTCAGGGTGGTCAGCTCTCCCTTGTAGCTGTCTCTGTCCTGCCTCAGCTCAACTCGAGCTGCAGCTCCAGCTCTGTGAATTTAACCTTTGTGTTAGTGATAGTCCTGGACCTGTTCTAGGCCGGTGGCCGGGAGTGGGGGTGTTTTCAGTGGGGCCAGGTACCAGTGTCAGGGTCCAGCCAATGCAGATACTCTCTTTCTTCACACATTTTCTTCACTCACGCTACAGATGATCAGATTGCTGACATCTATATTCTTGTACAGGTCAGTGTAGTTTTGTTCTTGTTGATTCCAGAGAAGCCATCCCCCCCAAACAAATTGTTTCTAATAATTTTGCAAGAAAATAAAAAATGTATGTAATTTCAGAAGTGAACAGAAAAGAGTGTGAAGCGAGGGGGTTTTCAGGGGTTTAGAAATGGGGTCACTTGCATTACATCAGTGTTTAAGAATTATTAACACTTCTGTCATAAAAATATAACTAAATCCAAAATGTGCATGAAGAAATGGCACTTAACGTTGTGATAAGCTAAAATTTAATTTTAACTACTACAGGAAAACATTCTGAATATTTGATACTGACAAAACATCAAAATCTTACATTAACCTGTGCAAACTTTTTGTCCCCCAAACATAACTAGTATTTGGATGTTTTTGAGACATCTGTAACTGTCTAAAATGATTTATAATAACAATACTTCCACATATTTGTCTCATAACGAGGGGCATCTTTAATAGTTTATCCAGACAGCTATTTATATTGTGATCCTGCTCCGACCAACACCACTGTTTTTTAATTTGGCAGACAAGTATATCAACCTAAGAAAATTGCTCTACATATTTTTAGAGATTGAACAGTGAGGAGAAATTACACATACAGGTAGAGAAATTTAGCTGATTCTAGATATGGATTTGACATTCAATGTGGTTCAACTAGATGACTGTGGTTGATGATATAGTCTGTGGAGGGCTTGCATAGGATAAGTCTTTTCTGCCAGCAATAAAACTCTCTGGTATCTGGTTTGGGGCTGCATGGTGGGGCAGGCATCTCTGTCCATCATTGCAAAAAATCAGGGTTTGATTTTATTTATCATCATATCAGACCTCAAAACACTTTTAAGAGTGATCTCTAAGATTAAGAGACAAGATGTTACAACTCTGGTTGGTATCACGATATCGTGATAACAATGTTTTGATCTTTTATTGCGACACTTTCCCTCTTTTCATGTTTGCTCCTCCATCTGCCTCCCTTACATTTTCTCTCAGTGCCAGCTCAGACCTGACATTTGGTTTCATGCTGAAAGCAGCAGGAAAGATAGAAAGTCAGATAGCGGGAGTAACATGGAGAGCAGTGGGAAGAGCGAGTAGAGAAAAACAGCGTTGCTATTCAAAAGGATTTGCAAAGAAAAGGGATGGTAATGAAGGTGATAAGTGTTAAGAAATAAGTAAGAACAGGATAAATGTGTGACATGAATGGATCAGAGGTTATGGTTAGGATGCAGGAGCCAGACTGGGGGGGACTAGGAGGGAAGAGAGGGAGGGAGGGAAGTAGTTTCCATGGTAACCTGTATTTGTGTGAGTCTGGGATGAAGTAGGAGGCGAGAAAAAGGTGGAAGGAGAGACGGAGATAGTGAGTTGTGTCGCTGGTTTAATTGCTGCTGGCCAGCCTAATCTCCCATAGGCCCAGTGAATCCCCAACAGCCTTCTCTGTCCATGAAGAGGGCAAGAAAAAGTCCTTCACTGTGTTGAGCTGCTGAGGAAGGAGTTTATGAAGCTTGTAAGCCTATAGGCTAAACCTACAGCTCAGGGCGGTATGCCATCACTTTACCGGTGACAGATAATGTACACTGGAAGAAAAAGACAAATGCCAATGTTCTGGATGTGTTAAAGGGTAATTCCACCAATGTTGCACTTCAAAGTAGGTTTTTGGTGTCTGGCAGTTCTACTGCATTTGAGGATAAAAGGTGTATAAAGGCTTTTGTGGCTCCAGAGGTTGGGCCTTCAGACCACAAATTTGATACTGAATAAAATCCATGGGTGTGGAGTTAGAAAGAAGTGAACTTATCAAGCCTCTGTAGCCTACTCCTCATCTCTGCTGCAGGCTACTACTTTTTGATGGTTCCATCTAAATGGTAACCCTAGATTCGCAAAAAACTCTTGCGAGATTTGATTTAGGGGTCAAAGTGAGGCTTAAGCGGATTCAACAGCGCCGTGTGGTAGCTCGTCGTCTCAAGTCATCACACAGCAGTAGGGGTATGACGCAGCTGTCGAGACTTTGCTGTATTGATCTTTGGATGGTAGCCGACTGAATTTGGCCAATCAAGTGAGCATTGGCGATGAAGGAGCTGTTATAAGTTTGTGCTGATAATGCTGGTGTCCCAATACACAGTGCTGTACAACACAGCGCTAGCTAGTCATTAAAGCTTGTTAAGCTAGCTTGCACAGCTATTACTATGGAAAATGTGTGGTCCCTAATTTGATTTGTATGCTGGTTGTAGCAACATTGAGTTGAAATGATGTGATGTTACTCACTCTTGTTCAATAGGTGTCGGTATGTCCCTTCAACTTGTTTGCCATCTGCCATTTAAACTGAGAGAGAGAAAGAGAGAGCGAGGGTTGTACCAACACTATGATGTAACTGCAGCTTTGGACCGTAGTTGCAGCAGCCGCCTTTATCAACTCCTTTAAGGCTTTTTTGGGGAACGCTCTGTCAGCTGGGCCTTTGTCAAGGCTGTTGTCAAGCAGGAAGTAAGATAATTGTGCTTTTAAGCAACAAAGCAACCACAGATGGAAGAGGCACCAAAGCATTGGACTTAAATACGAGAGGCCGGCGTTCGTTTCCAGTTTCAACGTTTCGACAACGGGGTCAAGGGGGTCTTTCTGTGTGGAGTTTGCATGTTCTCCCCGTGCTTGAGTGGGTTTTCTCCGGGCACTGTGGAGAAAAGACATGCAGGTTAGGTTAAGTGGTGACTCTAAATTGCCCGTAAGTGTGAGTGTTTGTCTCTGTGTGTTAGCCCTGTGGTTGGCTGGCGACTAGTCCAGCGTGTATCCCGCCTCTCACCCAAAGTCAGCTGGGATTGGCTCCAGCTTCCCTGACGGATAAGCGGCATAGATAATGGATGTTTCAACAACAACCATAGCCTTTATAGTACCTTAACGAAGCAATTTGACCAAAAACCACTATAGCTTTTGTGCCTAAGCCAATTAGATCTTTATTTATAACGCTGTCTGAGAGGGCACAAGCAAATTATGTTGACTTGTCTATTGTATAGTCAGATAAGAAAACACTTCCAGAGATCAAGGACAAAAAATTTGTTATTTTGTTTAAATTGAAGAAAAAGTGAGAGATTGTCACCTTTAAACTTTTTGTACCAACTAAAGAAAGTAGACATAATGTGATTACTGAGCTTCTGAGCCATCAGGCTGATTTTGTTACCAGTAATTGGACCAAAGCTAACTGTTTCTACCTATTTCCAGTCTTTGTGCTAAGCTACGCTAGCACAGATTTACTGTACAGATCCAAGAGTGGTATCAGTCTCCTCATCTATATTAACTCTTGCTGGCCTTGTTGTTTCCCAGAATGTCCATCCATTCTTTAAAATTTGGGGAATTATTAGTCTTCATCCTTCCTCAGGACAGTTGGGCAAGAGTATCAAACAATGACACACCATTACCAACATACTGTGTGCACTGAGCATACAGTAATGGTATTAGCATAAAGTGAGGCTTGGTTGAGATTGTTTTTTTCCCTGTAATCAGTTACATGGTAAGAATGATAACAGAACACTTTATTTTTGGTACCTCTTTCTTCCTGCCACTACATAAGTAGAGGGTCCATTTGTGTTGGGTACAAGTTAATGGCGTGGAGCCCCTGTGGATTTTCCTCCAGAAGGCATCAGACTCCAAATGTACCACACTCTCCACATTTTGGCTGTGGTTTTAGGTAAATATGTGTGTGTTTGCATGCATACAGTGAATGAGTCCAGTATGCATGACTGTGTTTATGCATGTGTGTGTAATTTTTAATAGCCTAATTCCCCTCAGAGGGGCGGGTAGAGAGGCAGTTGCCCAGGCAGTGGAGGAGATAAAGCATTCCAAGTGCTCTGAGGTGGGTTTTACTGCAGCACACACCAACAGTCAGCACCCAAATCCAATCCTTACTTACTGCCATCCTCCCCTTTGAAGCCCTGGTAGAATCTGTTTTGGGGAATCTCCTTAGCTGCTCTGTTTTCACTGGTGACCTGAATCCCCAGTCGTTTATCTTTACAGCGCTGTGATTGACCAGTACACAAACTAACAACCATTTTTGTTTGTGTGCATATGTGTTAAAAATCCCACACACACAGACTAGCTTAACATTTCAGCTGTGGATTTATACTCACTAAAATGACACTGAAATTCCATTTTCTTTTTTGCTAAGAGTTAGATGAGACCATTCTCATATCTGGCTCCTAAATATGAAGCCAAGAGATGTTAGCTTAGCTTAGTATGAAGACCGGCAGCACACAGGTAGTGGTTTTACACTGAGTTATGTGCTGAACTCCAGTCGTGTTAGCATTAATTTGATTCAGATTTTTAATTTAATGGTAATTTTATTGTAGTACTGGATGAATGTGCTTGTATTTATATGTTGACTTGTGCTTCCAGATTTCTGTCTCATTGTTAGTGTGATAGACACTGAATGTTTTTAGTGTCTGATCATCTTTGTGTGTGTACCTGCAGATGGAATCAGTTAATATGGAAGAAATCATCTCTTCTCATTTTGAGATTATTATTATTTGTGTAGGTGTTGGGGTTTGCATAATTTCTGGGGCAATCAGAAATCAGATAAGTAATGATTATCAAAGATAAGTAATAATTATATTGATTAACACTGTGAAGTCCATTTCGGAAGGGGGCACCACTTTGGCAATCGATGAAAAAGACTGATTTAACTGATTCAGTCTCATTATATAAACTAAATTATCATTTTGGTAATATGATTAATAATTGATTAGATAATTAGTTTTTGGCAGAGTAGAGGTTGGTATTCACTCTTATACAACATTAAAGATTCAAGACCTTTATTTGTCACATACACAGTTATACACAGTATTATGCGCAGTGAAATGTTGTGAGTGCCTGTTCAAGACTGAAACAATAATAAAATTAAAATAAATATAAAATAACACACAAAGTGAAACAATAAGAGTAAAAACACAAGAGAAATATGTATATATATATATATATATATATATATATATATATATATATATATATATATATATATATAACACATGTATAAAGATTGAGATAATTAAATAAACAAATCAAAGTCTGAAACCTGTGCAGAATATGGACGTTACTTTCTCTTCATACCCCACCATTCCCTTACCATCACCCCCTCACCTCTTCCCCCCCATTCTTCATTCCCCAGCCCAAAACACAGTATGTTTTCAGGACCTATTGGGTAGCAGAACTCAAGATAAAATGCCAGTACATTTTTCAAGCAGTTTTCACCTTGTCTGTCTCTCAAACATAGCCGAGCAACTTCTCCTGGGTTTGAGACGCTTACTGTTCCTGAGATGTTTTCTTAAAAAATATTTTAAGAAGGCCGCTGAGAAAACGGAGCAAGGAGAAATGAAGTCGTATGGAGTGTGTGATGGAAAGCAGTGAGAAGAAAGGAAAAATGAAGCTGGAGAGCTGCAGGAGACACATCCATGCGGTCTGAGGCTGCGCTCATGGGGGATGAGAGTGATGAGCTCATCTAAAGCAGCCTCCTCTGTTGTCGGCACTGTGCGAGGGGAGTGCTACAGAGGCTGTGGAGCTAAAGGTTCCCAGTGGGCCAAAATGTGACATCTTCAACAGGCTGGTGCTGGATTTATTGACATGTCAGTGCTAATGAGGGTCCTCTCCAGTGTTTGTCGTGATGTACACAGATACAGCCTCCTCTTCGAGGATACAAAACTGATCACAGTTTTGCAGTTCAAATCACTTTGGCTGGATTCATAGAAACCAGAAGATATTAAACCAGGGGTGTCCAAACTACGACCCGCGGGCCAACTGCGGCCCGTGGTCCAATTTTCATTGGCCCGCAGGAAGTTCTAATGTATTGGAACACGGCCCACACATGGAACCTGCACTGGACTGTGTTGTACTTCTTAGTCTCACCGCTAGGTGGAGTAACGGTCCTGAACGAGGCAGCTTCTCTATAAAATGAGTAATAGAAGAAGAAATGTGCTACAGGTGACCCAAGATGGCAGAATTAAGGAAACGTCAGAGAGCAAGTGAGTGTAGAAAGTTTCAGACGCGGTGTGCGATGAGAGCACAGCTAATAACTAATGACGATCACTTTTACATTACGGAGGAGCTGCTTGATGTTAGCAGGCTAAAGAGCACCACGATGGGGGAGGATGTTTTTGAAGCTGTGCCAGATACAGTTGGCATGATGGGACTGAAATGGGACGAGCTGTGTGGAGGTACGACGGATGGAGCTCCAGCTGGGACAGGTGAGCGCAAAGGAATCTACGGTGTCCGCCGAGGGGCAAGAAAGTGGAGGTAAGGATGTTAATTCGAGCACCAGGGCTCCAGCACAGACTATTTCAAGCTTCCCTCTCTGATGCTGATGTTTGGCATTTTCAGTGGATCTCACTGATCACCTGATCAACAAGAGCCTACAAGGCAAAGAGCAGCTTGTATCACAACTAATAAATGAAAGCCCACTAATGGAAAGGCTGTTTATTTCTTAGAATCATATTCAGTTATCAAGCAGAATTTACCTACATTTGATTGATTTTGCCAACTTTAATCCACTAGAGGTGAGGCGATATACATCACCTCTAGTGGATTAAAGTTAGTAGCATAGCTCACCTCTAGTGAGTGGCCCAGCCCTTTGGATGTTTCTCTGTATGTGGCCCTCAGTGAAAAAAGTTTGGACACCCCTGTATTAAACCAACGTATGAACACCAGACAAGGGCGACCCAAATACAGAGCATGTATATCTGCACATGTGGTATCTGTGGTAAGGTTGTTGTCAGTTAATCCTGAGGAAGAGGAAGGAAGAACACACTGAGCTACAGCAAAACAGAAAAATGCAGAGCAGCTTCAGCAACCCTCAAACAAATGATATTGATGGATGGCCTTCAGAAAGGCAGAGAATATCCAAGCATTCACAAAACTATCGAAATCAGCCATCATTCGTTTTACTGACATGTTGCATTATTATTGTTATTCTTATTATTACCATTATTATTATTATTATTTTTATTATTATTATGGGTTCAGGAAGTCATCCTCCTTCTTCAGCTAAATAAATATTCAAACCCTTTTGGATCAGCCAGATGCTGATCTGACCAAGAGCAGAAACATTCACATTAATAGAGCACTGATATTAATCCAGAAACATCCAATACAACAGGAAGCACTGACAGGGGCCATTTTACTGCACAGTGAGTAATTCTTACTATACATAGGTACATTTGCTGGTTATACTTACAACAACATATACTTTAGAAAGCAGGACTTTTACTTGTAGCTAAGTATTTTAGTTTTTAAAGGATCTGAGTAGCTGCCCCTTTTCCTTATGCTGGGAAGACTAATGAGAATCCAGCTCGCTGCTAAGTGAATAGAATAGAATAGTCTTTATTGTCATTGTGTGTGTACAATGAAATTAGGAGCGCTGCTCCAATTGGTGCAAAATAATACCAGGAATAAATAGAATGGAATAAGAATAAAATAGAATAAAAGGAATGTAATAATATACACAGTATATGTAAATATATATGTACAATTCTACATGCCAGTAGAGGTAGGCTTTGCATGATGAAACAAGTGAACAAGTGAAAAAGTGGTCTGTACTGCTACGGCTCTCAAACCATTAGTTTTTCTGAATGTACAGTTCAATTTACATAAGTGGAGGCTGTGATTACAGTGTATGCAACTTTCACATATAATATCACAATATCACTTCATCTTGTGAGTGTGATGAGGAGACAGCTGCATCACGTGACACCCACAGCACTCTGCTGCCAAATGCTGCACATTAGTTAATTAAGAATACTTTGCTGTGATAATTCATGAGAAAAACAAGCAAATGCAAAAGCCTGCATAAAGAAATAGACTCATTGACATCTACTGGCAGGTTTGCACACACTCCAAATGCTTGATTACTTTACATCTGGTGAGTATGATCCCAGAGCCTCATTACCATCTCATAGGCTGAGTCCCAAAGATGAAACAAGGGCACATCCCAGTCTGCAGCCATCCTCAGCTCCACAAACCTTTTTCCCACAAGCTGTGCTCTTCTATCACCAACTGCATGGAAAGAATGTCACTACTTGCGTTGTTTCTTTTTTATTGTTTTGAGCCCCGTCTTATCTGTTAGTCCATGTGTGTCTGTCTGTCTATTCTCAGTATCTGTGTGAATCGATTCCCCCAACTGTGTCTTTTAATTGTTGTTGTCATTAACTTTCTCTGAATTAATCATTATTCAGTTATGTGTATACAAATATCAGGTTATTAAGACAACAACACAAGGGAGATTTTCATCTGTGTCATGAGCTGGAAAATGAAGACAGATCTGGTTTTGTAATCTTCTTCAAGTCGCCCCACAGTAGTACAACAGCCTGTTGGAAAAGGCTATACATATATAAAGCATCAAAATAATAATCACAGGGAGTGCATCTCTCTATGGGAGTGACTGATGGTCACTTTGAGCTTTTGACAACAAAATACACAGCTGGTCCAGTAGGTTTACAATCAGTGTTGGGCATGCGCCACACTCTCCACTCTGCCTGCATGAGCAATGTGCACAGATTTGTCAGATTGCACCAATGCAATGGAAAATGCCTTCTGTCTTCTTTGTAGTTTGCAATTAAAGAAAGTTATGAATTGCTTTGATTGTGGAATTCATTCAGTACTAGCAACTGGTAAGGGAGCATTCACTGAGATTTTGGTGCAATTCACTTTTCACTTGGAATATTCTGCACCTGATTCCATAAAACATTTCTCTGTTTATGTTGGATTGTTTGTTGCCAGGAAACGTAATAACAGGCCTTCATTAAGAAACCTTTCAGCTCAAAGTACACTTGCTGATGGCATGTTGCCACTTGGCCAAGAATCTCAGAATTACAAAGAGAGCAACATATTGCCACAGATGAAAAAGCCCTAAGCAGGATGCAATGGATGTGTGACTGTTCTGCTCCACTGAGGAGGGATTTAACTAAAAATTCAAATAAGGTTCTTCTCAAGTAAACCTGCATATGCAATGAAATACATTGTTTGCATTAGTGGTGGATCTGGTCCACATCTCAGGATATAATCTCTTTACAGATTTGACACCATGTTGTCCTCCCCTTGGAAGGAAAAAAGGGTCATGGATTGAGTAAATTCCAAAAAGGCTGAGTCATCTTAATCCTCCTAACATTGACAAAGCCTTTTTAAGTTGCAGATTTGACATTAAGGAGATATTGCTCAGGTAACAAGTGTAGTAAACATGTTTACCAAAATTTCAGCTTGCTTCAAGGAACAGAGATTCTCACACTGAATTGTCAACAAAATTAAAGGAAACTCAGTAATCCAAGACGGCTGATCGCTGGTGTCACAAGACCTGTAGTCCCCATGTACTGGTCTCACATGAGTGTGTTTAAATTAGCTGTTTAAATTCAAAAGTGCTCAGTAGAACTTTTTCTTTTAAACCTAAGGAAGATTTAAAGTTGGATCACCTGATTTATTTTGCAGATTATACAGACTCCAGCGATGACTATCAGCAATGGTTAAGTTTGGATCCTAGTGTAAACTTTTAAGTTTAACTTGGCTTTAACACCATTCTGTTGTGTTTCAGATTTTATTCAGTGCTGCTACTTGGCTAACATTAGCCTTTGGAAGGAGGAGGAGGATGGTTTGGGTTAAAATAAGTAGGCCTGCATTAGTTACAGAAGTGATGTTATGTTATGTGACGTGAAGTTAAGTCAGTTAAAATAAGTCAACGCTGACTTTGCCGTTCAGATGGGAACTCAACCACAGTCTCCTGTGTGAAAGTCCTGTGTCCTGTGTGACTCATCCATAAGCCTCCTCCCTGCACATGCCTACAAGTACAGTTCAGTCTGTAGAAATGTATGTATGTCTGGCATGAAATGTACACATGACACACGTAATGTCCTTAAAGAGCCATACACCATTTGATAAGACCGGGCTGAATTATCTGTTTGATTTTTGCTTTGGCTACTATCACCCTATGTACTCAGAGCATCCATGCAAAAGAGACTGAACAGCTTTGATTGGACCATCCTGTACAAAATATGTGAATGTGTACTCACAATTTACACATGAACACACACACACACACACACACACATTCACATTTTCATTTTTGTGTATATATGTGTGTTCATTTTATATATATGAAATACATATATATATATGATATACACACATATGTGTGTGTGTGTTCATGTGTGTGTTCATGTGAGTATATACTGTATATATATAGTATATACTCACAACCTACAAAAATGAAAATGAACATTATCTGCTCTAAAGAGCGATTACCTGGATATGAGTAGGAAAATAGCACAGTAGTTTGTGCCGAACCTGCCATCGCTGGAGCACCATTGCAGTGATGCAACAAAGAATTTTGTTGCTAAAAGGTCTTTGCAGTTAACATGTAGTGGTGACTTTCATGCACAGCTGATAAATGAAGTCACTTAATCTACACTGCCTGTAATAAACCCTCTTCCTCACAGGAAATGCTACAAATATTTTATCATTCTGAAAAGAATTGTGGTTCTATGGGTCTCCTGATAGTCTATGTCAGGAGTTATATATATCTACATCCAGTACAACTGTCTGTTTTCTGTAATTGAAATCAATCTTATCTTGACATGTCATCATGGAAGAACAGGGTGAACAATTGTGTTTTCCCCTCCCACCTATCTGCCACAAAACAACAATCCATTAAAACTGTGTTCATTACACTCCTTTGGTGTGTCTTTCAACTCACATGTCTGGGGACAGAGTAGCACAGGGTAGATACAATTATGCAAACATCAAAACAGCTATTTTTCAAGGTAGCACATTCATTTTGAAAGTGCTGAGCAATACATCAACACTTTAAGCACAGATTAACACATAGAGGATGCAAAAAATGCATTATATACAGTACTGTCCAAACGTTTATGGCAGGTGTGAAGAAATGCTGTAAAAGAACAATGCTTTCAAAAATATAAAATGTAATTGTTTTTTTTATCAATTTACGGAATGCAAAGTGAGTGAACAGAAGAAAAATCTAAATCACATCAATATTTGGGGCGATCAAAGCAGCATCAGTTCTTTAGGTGCACTTTTTGAAGGAACTCAGCAGGAAGGTTGTTCCAAACATCTAACTAACCACAGATCTTCTGAGGATGTCGGCTGCCTCAAATCTTTCTGTGTCTCTTTCTGTCTCTTCATGTGATCCCAGACAGACTGGATGATGTTGAGGGCTCTGTGGGGGCCACAGCACCACCACCTTGTTCTTCTTTACACTCATAGTTAAATGGTATTGCTGTATCGTGCCTTTCTAGTCATTTCAACTACTCACTACTTCTGATTGAGGGACGACCCACCCTACCTCTGAGACACAGCCACAGCCTAACAACATTGGCTGCATGTTTGGGGTCGTTGTCCTGCTGCAGAATGAATTTGGGGCCAATCAGACGCCTCCCTGATGGTACTGCATGATGCATAAGTATCTGCCTGTATTTCAGATTTTGACTCCAGAGCACCTGCTGCCGTTTTTCTGCACCCCAGTTCCTAAGTTTTCATGCATAGTTGATTTGCTTGGACATGTTTCCATGTAGGAAGTATGGCTTTTTGGCCATGAAGACAGTAGATGGTGTGTCTGGGTCCTACTGGTTTCTGCAAGTTCTGAGCTGATGGCACTGCTGGATATCTTCTGATTTCTAAGGGAAATAAACCTAATGTGTCTTTCATCTGCTGCAAGTTTCCTTGGCTGACCACTTTGTGCTCCAAGCATTACTCAAGAGTCAAGCCTGCTAAGGGTGGATTACAGAAAGCAGAGGAAAGACAAAAATCTACACCACCACATATTGTTCCTCTAGCCTCTAAGTGCCCCCTTGTTTTGCTCTCTGTGTGACAATATCATCAGACACGTAGGCTACCATCCTGGGGCAACAGAAGAAAGAACACATCCTGAAGAAGCAGCTTTTCTGCACTGAGACAAACCATTTGCCATTCATCTCATTCCTCCTCATCCTCCCCACTGCTCACCATGTCCCTGATAAATACTCTGCTGACAGCATCTCTGCTGCACTCAGACAAATGAGCTTCCTCTTTCTCACACACAAGTGTAAATACACACACACACACCTTGGCTTTCATTGGTAATTCTTTAATTAAAGTCTTAATAGTTTCGGACACAATATAATGTAGTATATATAATCAGGGTTAAATAAAATTATTGCGTTTCATCAGCTTAGAATGAAACCTTTATATAAGGAGTCCGCCATGTTGTTTCCTCAGTTGCCCTCAATGAACAAACAGGGCCTTTTGCATTTTTACATTGAAATGGTAGCTTGATTTTGCCGGTCAAAATTCATCAGTTAGAAGATGAAGAAGATGAAAAAAGAGGAATATTATTTTCTGCTGTGAGGAAATAGAGAACCCAAATATTGTTGGCCACCTTAGCTTCTCCTGCACACTTGAAAAGTGAGAGGTTGGTTGCAATCTGCAACCTACACACTGCACTAATCCTACATTAGCTCATTAGATAACTTTGGCACATTAACACTGATCTGAATCTTAAATTCATGTATTATCCCTGCTACATAAATAAATAAATAAATAAATAAATGCACACTGAACCTTTCATTTACAATGTTTTTGTCAACATTTATAACTTCTCCTATGAAGACATATTTTTCATTATTACAACTGTATTATTCATATATTCATTATTGTCATGTTATTCATTGTTGCCATATTGCTTATTATTAGTCATATTCCTATTATCAGTAATTTAGTTACCATTATCATTATTGTTATTGTTTGCTGTGCATCTCCCTCCCTCCATTCGTTATCTGTTTATACAACAGCATCTACTCATAGATGGAAGGGTTATAATTGTTTACACATTCATCAATAAAACTACATGAGTGAGTTCTAAGTTATGTAGATTAGAAATCTTGTATAGGCCAACTTGAAGTGAAGTGTTATCCATTCATTGTGTCAGCTCCACAGGTAACCAAATTATTCATCCATCCTGTGGGCCGTGAAGTCCATCGATCCAGCCCATGTTAACCAGCATTGATTTCTCCTTTGTTAATAAGATTAGAAGAGCCACTAGCCAGTGTGAGGACAGGTCTTGTCTACTGTGGACTAGGCAGGTTTATAATGATCTCCAATGTGTTCTTTTCCCCAGAGACAAGATAGAACACAATTACTCTCAACTATGCAGGGGAAAATTGACTGAAATGACACTTGTTGACATTTGCCAAGAGAAAAAGTCCTCTGTTTCCCCCATGTAACATGTGCATGCTGTAATCACTAAAGCAAACAAGCACAATCACCAACAATAAAATATTTGTGTTGTTTTTCCAGTCCCGACTGTCCAGGGATGATGCATTCTACAGGCAATACTTTTCCTAAAGCCTCCTAGAGGGGAAGTTCAGTTTACCCTGCTCTTGAAAAATGGAGCAGGCTTTACTTTAGTGTCAGCCAGGAGCAAGACTTAAAACCCCACAACCATAACCAGCAGAGGATATCATTAAGCAACACTGTCATGATCTGCCTCTGTGATGTGTGCTAGTGTGCTTCTTGGGGATGGACAGAGTGAATCACCCATCAGAAACAGGTCCCGTTACCAAACTGCTCAAAGAAATGGTTTTTATACAGCAAGAAAACTAAACATGGAAAAATGATGTCTTACCGTGCATTCAGGAGCATTTTATTGTCTTTCAGTGTTAATGTTTTAGCTCAGTCTCACTACAGTCTCACGAATCAACCATCTCTAGCCACGGGTGTTTTCAGCAGAAAGGCTTTGATAAAGCCACTGTACACTACCTGCTCAGCACCAAACAGCAGACAGACACAGTTAGAGACTAGCTGGTGAACATAGAGCATTAAGCTGCTGAGGAGACAGACATTTCTCTTAAAGACTTGGACCAAAACAAAGCTGAAGACATTGAATATTGGACCGACATTCTCAGGTGGAAGAAATTCAGATGAATGATAATGTTGCTAATGTTTACATATTCACCATATAAATTCTATAAGGTTATGATATGTCAGTGTTTATAGCATGTTGTGTTGCACCGAAATGTCGAAAAAGTTAATTAATGCAATTGAGTAAAAGTATAGAATTATTTGAGGAGACATTTACTAAAACATAAATGGTAAATGATCTGTATTTGTATAGCACCTTTCTAGTCATTTTGACTACTCAAAGCGCTTTTTTTTTTACATTATATCCTCATTTACCCATTCACACATCATTCATACAGGAGGAATATAGCTTTCAGCTATCAAGCTCCTCTCCTGTGGAATCTCCTTCCAGTCTGGGTTCGGGGGGCAGACACCTTCTCTACATTTAAGAGTAGACTAAAAACCTTCCTCTTTGACAAGGCATATAGTTCAGGGCTGGATCAGGCTTTGGACCAGCCCCTAGTTATGCTGCTATAGGCTCAGACTGCCAGGGGACTCCCATGATGCACTGAACTCCTCTCTATTCTCTATCCTCCTCTTCCTCTCCATCATTATGTCTCTTTATGTCTCTTTGGGGTGAGCTGGACCGCAGAGTGAAGGCAAAAGGGCCAACAAGTGCTAGGCATCTCTGGGAACTCCTTCAAGACTGTTGGAAAACCATTTCAGGTGACTACCTCTTGAAGCTCATCAAGAGAATGCCAAGAGTGTGCAAAGCAGTAATCAGAGCAAAGGGTGGCTACTTTGAAGAAACTAGAATATAAGACATGTTTTCAGTTATTTCACACTTTTTTGTTAAGTACATAATTCCACATGTGTTCATTCATAGTTTTGATGCCTTCAGTGAGAATCTACAATGTAAATAGTCATGAAAATAAAGAAAACGCATTGAAACTTTTGGCCTGTACTGTACATTGTGGGGAATTGCATTTTGTCTCCAAAAGGAAGGCAAGTCCCCACAATGTGACTGTATAAGCAGCTTTATGTCCCCACAGCATGAGTTATACATGCCCACATACACACATACACCATAGCCCCACCAGCTGAGACTAGAAGGGTGTGTTGGTGAGAGATAAGATTTTCTCTGATGTCCTGATTTCTCTCATTCCTAAGCCAAATTGCCCCCTGCCCCTCACTACGTTCCTAAATATTCATCTGCACAAACACACAACCTCACACGATCAACAAGGACACAAATGTTATGTTTCAAAGGGCCAGAATAAAAGATTTTTGTGTTAAATAAGCTGCCATGTACCACAGTACAAAAGAAATACTGACAGTGTGAGGGCTCATTTAATCACATCAAATCCTTTTTGTTGAAAAACCATAAAGAAAAGAACAAGCTTATCAACTTGGGTTTACTAACTCTGCTTAATTATTCACCCAGCATTAATTAGGCAATCAGCTGGCAATGTACTTAGCCCACCAGACCACATAAAATATGAATGGACAGCACTCTGTGTATGTTCTGCTTACACATCTACAGTAGCTTTGTGTTGGACTGTATTTTGGTGGAAGTAGCACAGTTTGTGAAAGACAAGCACCAGTTCCAAAGACAAGCGGCACTACACTACAATCTGTCTGTCTAACAGTGCAACCTTTAATTCATTTTTGTGTTGCATAATAATTCTGCATCTAATTGTAAGTCACCTAAACAATGTCAATCTGCTCATACTCAAAGTGGTTTTATTATATTATTGTATTTTATTTTTATACTATAAAATGGGTAATTGTGTTTTCACAAGGATGTGTTAAAGCACCTGAAAACATCTCCATCTATCTAAGAGCTTGAGCTGCAGGCTATGCATCTCAGTGTCAGGGCACTTCAGCTGGAGAGAGGCTCATCTGCTGTCTCTATACTTGTATTTAACCACCAAGGCACTGCACCTGTTTGGGTTTGATATAAGCAGACATACAGTGTTAGTCCCACCATTTCGCGAGTCTGAAGTTGACTCTTCTTTCAATGCTTTTGAGCGATGTGTGCTGATGGGGGGAGTGCGGCTTGCATGTGGATGGCTGTTTGTTGGTTTCCTCGGCGCGGTGCTTTCCGATGCTCAGTTTGTCTCCATGCTGTGAGCCAAGGATCTGTGCTCTGTCTCTGAGGTCGCTGTTGCTCCGCTGCTATGCATCATGAGGATGATGTTTATTGAATGAATTCCCTTTCTGTCTTTGCATGTCTCCCATTAAAATAGAAGACGTAAAAGCCCTCCAAGACAACAGCTTTTTCCTCAGAAGCTGTTCTAATGCTATGGAAGGGGTGGAATATTTGCATGAGCTAGATTTGCCTGCCAATATGCTCACCATTATAAGGAAGTTGCCTTATAAATTCAGAGACAAATGGAGAACTGTAGCTTGTGAGCTGCAGGAGAGACGCAACCTGAGAGCTACTTTTAGTGATATTAGCCCCTTTTCCACCGCAGGAACTTTTCTCATTTACCTGGAATTTTGAAAAACCTCAGCGCGTTTCCACTGAAATTACCTGGGGAAAAAACTTTCCCCTGAGTTGAGCTGCTGATTGGGACGAATGTTCCTAAGGTCTTGGAATCATTGGAAGTCATTCACAGTGTAGATGGTGGGCCGTACACAATCAGGATAATATTGGGCTGGACTGTGAATGGATCTCTAAAAGGAGAAAGGGAGGAAGCGATGGATTGTGGTCAGCCAGACCATCAGTGAACAGAGTGTCGGCTGTGAATTTGGAGGAACTTTGGCAGCAACAGTTCAAGACAGATTTCCCTGAGTGCAGTTTGGATGAACAATCTGGCATGTCAAGAGAGGATCAAAAGTTTATGGAATTGGTCACAAACTCAGCAAAGCAAGTAAATGGCCATTACCAGATTAACTTACCATTAAGGAACAAGGACCTCAGCATGCCAAATACCAGAAGCAATGTTGAGCAATGTGCTTCATACCTGAAGAGGAGGCTTCAGAATCATTCCATGCAGACTACACTGCCTTCATGAACGGTCTGGTCACCAAAGGTTATGCTGAAAGGGTGATTTTGGAGCTAGTTTTCAAGGAACATCTCTCAATGCTCAGCTTCTGCAAGGTCCTGATCTCACTAGTTTGTTGATTGGAGTGGTGACCAGATTCAGGAAAGAATCCGTGGTGATCATGGCAGATGTAGAATCCATGTTTCACCAGGTAAGAGTCCCAGCTGAAGACGCTGATCTGTTGAGGTTTCTCTGGTGGCCCAATGGGGATTTAAATCAAGACCTCACTGACTGTAGGATGTTGGTGCATCTCTTCGGGGCAACCTCTTCTCCCAGCTGTGCCAATTTCTCTCTCAGGAAATGTGCAGAAGACAACAAAGGACGGTTCAGCCAAGAAGTGGTGGACATGGTTCTTCATTGCTTCTACGTTGATGATTGCTTGGTGTCAGTGTCTTCAGAGGAGAAAGCAATATCTCTTTATCATACCTCGTCTCAATCTGTGCAAAAGGTGGATTCCAGTTTACAAAGTGGATAAGCAACAGACGTGGTGTCATGGCTGCAATACCTAAAAGTCACAGAGCCAAGGACATGAAAAGTTGGGATCTGGATCAGGGTCAGCTACCTGTGGAGAGAGTTCTTGGTGTGGAATGGTGCATTCAGTCTGATACCTTCATGTTTAAGATCGTGATCAAGGACAGACCATTCACCAGGAGAGGAATTCTCTCAACTGTTAGCTCCATCTATGAATCCTGAGCCCCGTTGTGTTGACAGTCAAGAAAATATTAAGGGATCTATGCAGGAGAGCACTGAGTTGGCTGCAGGAATTGTGCCATTTGGAGGACTTTAAAATCATGAGGTGTCTGAAACCATCAGACTTTGGAGAAACAACCAGGGCACAGCTGCACCATTTCTGTGACGCAAGTGAAGATGGCTATGGAATAGTAACTTACCTGCTGTCACACAATGCACACTCACAAGTACACAGTGCCTTTGTCCCGGGAATGGCTAGGGTGGCTCCACTTAAGTCTGTAACAATCCCTCGTATGGAGCTCATTGCTACCACCATGGCAAGTCGTATGGATGTCTTGTGGAGGAGGGAATGCAGGCCTACTGGTGGTTCCTAAAGTCCTCAAAAGTAGTGCAGGAGGCAAAACTTTCAGCTATCAGGCTCCTCTCCTGTGGAACCTCCTTCCAGTTTGGGTTTGGGGGGCAGACACCCTCTCTACATTTAAGAGTAGACTAAAAACCTTCCTTAGTGATAAAGCCTATAGTTCAGGGCTGGCTCAGGTCTTTGGAGCAGCCCCTAGTTATGCTGCTATAGGCTTAGACTGCCGGGGGACTCCCACGATGCAATGGGCTCCTCTATCCTCCTCTTCCTCTCCATCATTATGCCTTATGCCTGCTTTTCTGTGCTTTTCTCATCCCTCAGGTTCCTGTGGATCCTGGTCCTGGTCCTGCTGCTGTAGTTCTCTGGCTTCATGAATCACTTGTCATGTTTTAATAGTAATAGGGGTGGACTCCCATTTCTTTTAATGCTGATTTATTTTTCCTGTTTACCTGAGTTAGGGAAGGTAGAATTGGTTTTGTTTATTTTGGCCTTTGTCCACAGTGAAGCCTGAATCTCAGCACCAGTTATGAGGATACATATTGTAAATAAAACTCTCACTGGTTAACTTTAAGTGATCTGTAACCATGGCTGCTTGGGACTTGGGAAAGATCAATTTCATTCATGTTGCGTCTCAGCCAACACTACACGGGGTGTAACAAGTTTACATAGCAGCCCTGCACTACTTCAGAGTTTCGAGTGCGACAGAAAACAGGGTTTTGAATCATTTCATTTAGCTTCTCTGGTATTGGAGTGCTTGTCTGAGCGCTTGGAATCATTTGTGTTCTCATGAAGGAGATGTTCTGTAAAACGAAGGTCAGAAGATCACCAATAGATTTCTGAACACCAAGTTAGCTAAGGCTAAGAAGCTACAAGCTATGTGCTACTCTGTGTTGGGGCTTATTTCTGTTTGACTCCCTGATGTGCAGTTTGCAATTTTGTGGACAGTGCTATAAAACATCTTGACAGAAATGAAGGCATTTCACAGCTTTGCTGAACTAGATTCAATAGAAAAATCAACAAAACATCTGAATGACATAAAAGCCACGTATGTATTACTCGAGTCACTGCAAACAGGGGGCTTGCCTTGTCAGGCTTCCCATACTGGTGATCAGGGACAGATTCCATAGCAGTTTTTTGTCCAACTAATCTAAATATTCAGTTCACAATTATGTAAAACAGAGATAAGCAGCCAGTCCTCAAACTGGATTACCAGATGCAGCTCAAATAATGATTATCTAGTAGTTGCCAATTAATATTCTATCAACTCCTTACTTGGGAGCGTGTCTATGTTCCCACATTTCTAAGTAATGTAACTATATAATAGAGAAAAGTATGTCTCTCTCTCTCTCTGTGTGTGTGTGTGTGTGTCTACCTAGCCTCTTTTCTCCTCATTGGGTTAACCCTAACCCCAACACACACACACACAGACATACTTTTCTCTATTATATAGTTACATTACTTAGAAATGTGGGATTACATAGAAATGTGGGCTGTGGGAACATTGATGACTTGTTGGTTTCAGCCAGTGGCCCATGTGGTCATGTAAATAATAATTATGTAAGGACTTGGTTGGTTAAAGAAAGAAAACTTATTAGAAAAATTAGAAATAAATTATAAAAACTTGTTTAAGTTAGTGACGGCATAGATAGCTGTTAGATAGTTGTTTATGGAAGTTCTTCATTTGCACGCCTACTCATTTCCGAGTGGGAACTCCACTTCATTCCTCTCCATTGAAAAAGTCTGAAAGAAACTGTGGTTTTAGAGGAGCCTTCCACGGGGCCGTCGCTCCGCCATATTGGCTCAAAGTCCACTGGCCTCAATGGAGAATCCCGAGAAACGGTGCGGCGCCAAAATGGAGGACGGCGGGGCAGTTTCATAACCCTCGTGTGGGCGGAGCTTGGTTTTCTGGGAGCTCCGTGGAGCTGGGCTGAAGGTCCAGGCACACGGGCGGCGGTGCTCGGAATAAAAACACCTACAAACGGCAGGAAAGTGTCGCCGAACCGGGGAAAAGAGACGGAGAGTGGAGGCTCTGAGTCCTGCGTTGAAGAACTGGACCGGCCCGACAGTAACACGACCGGGAAACTGTGTGTGGAAACACTAAAGTGTGACCCGTGGCTACTGTTGGAGGGAAGATCACCGTAACCCACCTGGATAGGCGCTGTAACCCGAGCCCGATGCCCACCGTCCACCGGGTCTGTTCGGGCTGCTCCTCCTGTGTGAGCACACCGGTGAAATCATTGTAACAGCCGTGGACGGAAGCACACACACACACACACACACACACACACACACACACACACACACACACACACACACACACCGGCGGAGGAGTTTACTATGATGTTTGGCCACCACGTACGGTTTGCTTTTTGATACCGGAGTGCGATACCGGGAAGCTGTGGGAAAGGCGGGGCCGACCCGGTGGACTTCCATACTGGATTACTGAGCTCCCCTGTGCCGGTTCACCCTCAGCGACGCAGCGGTTTTTTGGGGGTTGGTGGTTGGGGGGGGGGGCGGGGGACCAGCGAAAGAGGCAACAACTGGAATTTAGAAACCTTTCTGTGGAAGTGCTCACCGACCAGCCTGCCACTGACGGCACCAGCGCTGCTTCATCAGGTCCTGCTGCCGAGCGGTCAGCTGCCCGTGGCCTGCGTCTAGGAGGCGCGTTAATCCGGTTTGGGACGCATATTTTGGGGATATTTTTTCCCCAGCCGGGGTTGGACTATGGCGGACGACGACATTCTCTTTGAAGATGTGTACGAGCTCTGCGAGGTCATAGGCAAGTAAGTGTTGCGTTTGCTGCTTTCTTTCACTGTTCTCTGGGTAACGTCCCTGAGGGGAAGGCTCGCGCGTTGCTGCACGCACACGCGTGACAAAAAAGCGTAGTGGTGTTTATGTATGGAGTGATGGTGTGGTCACCATAATTCACCGTGTGGTGATCCTAATTGTACTTTATGCTTTATATTATTTTACACAGGCCGATCCCACCACAGCTTCATGACACATAACGTCGTGGTAACAGTTGTTGCACTCCCAGTTTTACTGCTTTATTCCCACACGAAGATGAGATCCTGTTCTACAGTTTTGCAGTATTTATCACTCCCTGCACGGTTTCTGTGTCGTACTTGCCCAGGCAGACGTTACCGTGGGCTTTGACCCAGTGGCAGTTGGCAACTTGCTGCAGAGATTAAAGGGCAGGGCACCAGACCGTCATGAGTCATTCACATCCCACATCTGGCCATCGTTAGGGACTCTCATCCAGGCTAGGGAAAGACTTAGAAACTACAATGCCATTATAATCTAGAGGCTGTCGTGTATATATTGCACCCTGTATGAATATTATACTGGCAATATTAACGAGCAGAAAATGTCTCTTAGGAGCAGTAAGACCTCTGTAAACTCCCTTCACATAGTAGTTTATGTTGCAGAATATGGGGTGAATCACACCGTGGTTGCTACAATCACCTTCCTTCTGTAATCCTGGTATAGAATTAAGAGAGGCTTGGCGTATCATTAACATTTATCCATATAATTATAATCTATTGCAACTAAGTAGAATGTTGTGACAGTCTTATTGTGTGAATGTTAATATGCTGCAGGCATAACAACCAAAACCTTGCTGGCCCAGTCTGTCCTGTCATTAGCCTGTACACTCTTTATTGTCTTATATGGCTGCAGTACCTGCACCACACCTGGGACTTTCCAACTTGATATTGCACAGCGTCATAAAGGAACTGGGGAACAGATGAAGAGAGGAGCTACCACTGAGGGAGGCGGTCACTTTGTTTTGGTATTCAGATTAGATAGTTAAGGGAAAACAGTTTCTTCTGAAACTGTCATGGATGCATGAATAACTGACTGTGTCATCCCAACTGCTAGTCTTGAGTGAAGCACTTCATTGGGCGTACAAGCTGAAGCTCCATGTGAATCAAGAGTTTGGCAGACCTGGCTGACTGGTTATGGGGCTTCTGCGGTGTCACTGAGATGGTTGACTGTTCGACAGGGTGATAAGTCCTGCACCGCACACTACGTGTTTAGGCAAGCCTGAAAACAATGTGTGCGCTTTTTATCCTACTCAAGTCACAAGCAGTTTCTTTCTCTCTCACTCAAACACACACACACACACACACAAGTATGGACCCAAATAAACCATCCTACTCTCTCTAATCATCTGTATGCCTACATGTATAATGTAAAAATATAATAATCACTATTTTAAAGATGTGTTCAGCTGAGATTCTTGTGGGACAGAAGAGACACGTTAAAACCAAATGCTTTGAGTCGGCCACAGAAAACACAATTAGTTTTAGTTTTCTGAATCGTAGCTTTTCCCATTGCATTCGACAGATTGTCTGTGATTTACAGTTCACAGAAGGAGAGAACAGCCTTTTATCAGCCGACCTGCTGTTCTCTGTGTGTAGAGCTACTGCTGCCACAGCTTCTTTTTTCGGACGGCACTGGAGCACCAATTGTGGTTTTTGATCCTGAAAGAGACTGGATTATCGAAGGGAAACTGAACCAAATGACAACACTGCTGTCAGGAAAGACTTTTCTTTAAAAGCCCAACGCTCCGGATCTTGTATAGGCATGGGTGTGTGTTTGTGTGTTCTGCAGGGTTTGACCCATGAAGACACAGGCCTGTATATCATCCTGAATTGTGCTTGGAAAGCAGTGATCTGTTTGCATCTCCTTAGATTTAGTTGGATTTATGTAGGTACAGCCCTATGGAACACAGGGCCCACCCTATAATTGTGTCCATATTTATGCACAAGCATCGTTTGACTATGCATGAACAAGATTTAGCCCTGTGCTAGTATTTTTAGAGCACTGACCTCGGACAATAGCCTGTCTGTCTGTCTCCCATGTGTGCGTGAATGTGTTGTTTACGTCTTGCTGTCAGATTGATCCTGCCAGTTGTGTAGCTGTGTCCTGAGGCACAGAAATAAGAGGATGGGCTGAGGGTGGGAGAAAGTAAATAGAGATGTTTTGTGACCATGAAGACAAGAATGAATGGAGGAAATGTGGGATGGAGGATGACAAAAAAGAGGTTGCATAGGACATGGGATGGGTGAAGGAGCAAAAGAGGTCAGGGGCTCAGTGGAAGAACGCAGTCCATTAGTTTGACTCATACATTAGGAGACATCCTGTGCCTTCAGGCCAAGCTCTTTTCTAGTTCATCCTTGGAAAAAGTTGTGCATGTGTGCCTATGTTTCTCACAGTAGGGAGCGTAACACGGCACTATGCATAAAGAAATGGACTGCAAGAAAGATGCACTTTGCCTGTGATTTTCATAATCCTCGCAGCTGTAAACTGGGCTGCAGTTAATACTGGGTGACAATAGCAAATGCTACTAAGAGTACATCAGACCAAAACTGCACCGTGTCCCAGGTTTGTGTTACAGTTCTTGTGTCATGGTTGTAGCATCAGAATGCAGACAAGATCATATTGCTAACATTGATGTTACAGTCATAAGCCATTCAGAGGTTATGCAGCAGACCATAGTGCCTGTCACCTTCTCTATTAATGGAGTCTAAAAAGTGAGTTACTATTACCCTGCTGAATGGATCAGAGGCTTCCCTGTCCTGAATATTTGGACTCGCTGTGGGTTTAACAATGGATATTGTCCTATAACATACATCGCTGTAAAGCTGATCTACTTCACTGTGAATAATATGAATAACCCACCATTTGCATACCTCATGGCCTAGGAGGACTCGGGGGTACTGTACAAAGTCTGAATGTCATTATAACTCTCAGCCCAAGGAGGTGTGTGTTAATGTGTGTGCATGTGGTGCATGTGTTAGTTCTTGCAATTATTTGGTCTAGTAGTGTGTCCCTTTGCAGAAGGTGACAGAGAATACAAGCCTGAAGCCTAGCTCCGTGTCCCATTCACCTCATGGACTGAACCCACATCACCCTGTAATCCACAGGGAATTAAATATGTACTAGTTCACTGCTCCACTGTTGCCTTTTTCAGCTTTCTTTGGAAAGAAATTATGGCGATAATGACGATGGTTCGAAAGTGTGTCTCATATTTTTCCGGTCCCTCCAGAAAAGTGGAGTGTTTTTAATCCTCTGTAGCTTCACTTGGAGCGACCCCCTTTTCTCATTGTCACATTGTTTTTGCATTGCCACGTGATGCAAAGTTATTGTAAAGATATTGACTATAGCTGTTTAGCTGAACTAACTTTACCACGGTTGCTGTATTACATGGTGAAAGTGCCTAATATACTGCTCTTTTTATTGGCTAAAAATACCACAGCGTTCTGTGATATGATTTGTGGATTGTCAAGTAATTTACCTTACTGATGCTTGTATGATCACTTCTATTGCCCTGCTCAAAATGAACCATCTTTTGTCTACACACGGTTAAACAATTCAAGTTGTGTGAAGCGTAGGAGTGAGTTCAGTTAACTGTGTATTTTAAAGGCCCCGCCGAGGTTTTGAGTATTTATGCGTAAGCATTTGCACACTTTTGTCCTTGATATAACGTGTGAAACACAGACCTATATCAGGGCAGACAGCTCCACCACAGGAGTCATGTGTCTGACCGATTTGGCCATGCGGCTTAGTTTGCTGATGGTGATAAGCAAGGTTAGCTAATGCTGAGCACGAGTAGTGTCTAGTCTCGCCGTGCATCGATGAATTAGCCAGAGGAGTTTCACTAATAACCCACCCAGACCATGGCACCACCTGACCCATGGGCTGTGTGTCACTAGGTTAAACACTGCTTTGTTTACATTGTCAGACCTAAGTGTGTGTGAACAGGCAGCCTGCCCAGTACTGAGCCTAATGGCAGTTGTTCACTGCAGAGGACTAAAATATTACTCAAGGGGTCAATTTGAATAGTAGCATCAGCCAAGTGGTGGTATTCCCTATACTGTGCTGTCCCTCCTCAGAGGTTGAGATGTGTGCTTGGCAGGGACGGCCATACTGGACACCCAGGATGTTCCTCCTCTAATGACTTTCTTTAGCTCCCAAATAAATCCATTTTAATTGGGAGTGTGCAGCAGTTACTGAACAATATCCTATTAAGAAATGCATGTTTTTAAGTCGTAATGCATCAACAGTGTGGTAGTACTTGTGACTGAATGAGGTCCACGTCCTCAAGGGAATACACATGTGGTGTTGTCTTTGGGGACTTTGACTGCATTGTATGTGTGTGTGTGTGTGTGTGTGTGTGTGTGTGTGTGTGTACAAGCAGCTTGCGTTGTATGATCTTAACCTCCCTGTTGGGGTTTGGAGGAGAAAATCTGCTGAAAGGCTGGTTCCGGCACGCACAATTACACATAGATGATATAGCAGAGAGATCTCACACTCAACCACTAAAATATTTATCCTTCCTCATCAAGCCGGAGAAATCACCCCTAGCAGACCCTGGCAGCTCACTATGTTCAGCGCTAAGTAAAAAACGTACATTCTGTGTCTTATAGAGCTCCTCAGAGGAACAAACTCTGCCCAGTTCACACAGTGTGTACCTGCTGAAGAACCCTCTCAGTTTGTTTCTACTTGTTGTGGCTTTTTTCTGTGAAAACTGCTGCTGCTTCAGCTGAAAACAACACTGTGACAGTGAAACATAACAGTAAAGTTGAGGGCTGAACTACTGAAACAAGGGATGCAATGTACTTTCCTGCATCAATCATTGGTAACATTAAAGATCAACCCATCAACTAATCATATACCACATCTAAGCTTTATTTCCAGCAACAGCATCACACAGCCTATGAAACATATAAGACACAGAGGTGTGGACATATTAAACACATGATTAAATATCAGATTACATGCACATTGTGCTCATAAAGAGTCTCTGCTCACATACAGTATAGTCTAATATGACATTTTCTCTAGAACAACTTGATGTGACGTTGCAACAATAGAATAGAACCCAATATCTGTGCCTCACAGGGCCCAGATTTCTGCTCTGTTCTTGAGAAAAATTAGCAAATTGACACAGCGCAGCCCTGTCACAGTCAGTCCAGCGACTGAAAATACCCGCTTGGATGGTACTGATGTTGGAGGTATGCAGAGGTAGTGGTGTGCCAGCTTTGCCAGTCTGGGGAATGTCCCCATGTTGACTTTCTACCAGTCTGTCAGCTTTGTATGGATGGATCAGCACCCATGTTCATCCAATCAAAAAAACTTTAATTTGTGACATTCAAGGGTGTTATCAGCACTTTTCACTTATCATGTGACAAGAGTAAGGAGCATTGATGATAAAACGGTGGCAGATTTGGTGACAAGGTGAAAAGCAAAAATGCCTATTAGGCAATATGTCATATTTAAGAGGAAGATCCATCTGTAGAGATAAATGTAACCAACGTTAAGATACCGATGAATGTATTTTCTTGTAAAATGTTTGATGTAATTGTACCCTTGGTGTTGGTTATTAAACGTTGGAAAAATTTCCTCACTGTGGCATCCCTGGTGTTGACCAAGGCAGACCGTCAAACTTGGCAATGTCAAGGTCGATCAAGAGCGATGTGAGATTTCCCCCACTGAAACGATGAGCGTCTGGCTTTAAGCGATGTAGCTACCTGCTCTATCCGTGCAATATCAGCATCTTCCCAGACACTGACCCACAAAGCCTCATCACAGATAACTTTGCTATGGGTTCGTCCCTCTGGTATGGATGGAATTTGGTGTGAAACTTTCTTCCAGTTCTTGGCTGTGGGAGCACATTACACGTGACAGCACTCTTCTGGGATAGCATGCACTGTCTGGGCGCGATGCTTCCTGTTATGTAAAATACAAAGACGAAGGCCCTGTGCTAAAACATGTTGGCTGAATAAAGAACATCAGTAACTGTTGCCAATGCATCACAAAGTAATGATACATTAATGAGAAATGACCAAATTGACAAATATTTGCAATTTAGTATTATAATTTAAGAACTTTTAACTAGTGAACTTCTGGCATTTTTAGTTAAAACAATTCACAAGATGAACTAATTAACAGAACTGTTAATAGTTTGGACAGTAAAAAAGTGAAGAGGAGGAAGAAGCCACTTAAAGCAACGCTGTTCTAGTCAGGAAAGGGGTCCAAGACGTTTGGCCGGCTCTCTTGCCCTCCATACCTGCCCTGAGCTGGAAGTAGCCCCCGATGAAGAGCGCTGAAGCATGGCAGACAGTGCACACACGGACTCACACAGGGTTTATCCACCACTTACTGTTTTATATGTGTGAGCATGTCTCTGAGTTAGGATCAGAGTTTGTGGCCACAGCAGGTTTCTGTTAGCTAACAAGGTGATACAGTACCATCATTAATGCATTATTAATGTACTATTTCCCACCTGACCTCTCGTGTGTGTGTGGGAGTGCTGTCCCACAGAGATGCCATGTGTGTATGATTAGTTTGAACAATAGGCTCCTACAACACACAAACACGTCTAGATCACTGAAGGCATACGCAGCACTTGCAGCAACACAAAGGCTAGCTGTCTTTGCTTTTATGGACAAATATGATACCACTGCTGACCATTTGCTGTCTTTTTTTTTTTTTTTTTTTTTTAGCAAATGGTGGTTTTGTTTTTTCCAGTTCAGGGATTAAGTTTCCAAAAGTTGCTGATGCAGCCAATGACATTTTGGCGGAGTGCTATTTTTTACTCTCTCCTCCTTTCTCTTGTTTCAAGTTTATTTTCTTTGTCCTTCTTTCGTCGTTTGTCCAATTGGGGCCTTTTCAATCTAAACCAATTTCCATGCTGCATGCCAACGCACACATTGTCACCTGGGATACAGCTGGGGCCTCCTGGAAAAACAACTCCCACCATGCAACACACAGGGAAAAGACATTTCCCCTTCAATCCTTCAAACCTCCTCCTTTTGGGAGGTTCATAGCAGCAGAGTTCTGAAATATCCAAATGAAAGGTGAACGTGCTTATATCAGAAACAGTTGGGCTTTATGTTGAGCATGCACTTCCAATGACAGTCAGGCCTATTTGTTCAGTGGTGGGAGGAGAGAAAAAAAAGAATATGAAGAGAAAGGTTAAAGTAAGAACCTTTCTGTGCTAAAGATGGTTTGCAGATGTTGAGAGGCTTTGCAGTGGTTCCATCTTTTTTCACTGCACTAAACCCTCCTTGACGTGTGTTGTGTATATTCTGTGTGAACGCTAACCCTCTTTCAGGTTGTAGCTCACCCTCATGCATAATTCTGGCCCAGTAATAGTTGGTAATGGTAGTAGTAGTTTAAATTGCATTTTTACACAAGTATATTACAGATAGAAAATACACAATTACTGAACCCACTTATAGGGCTGAGGAATGTTATATGTTGTATTGCAGAAACAATCTGAAAGGTAGTCAAATGCTGGTCTCCAAGCATAACTCTGTGCCGTATGCTAGAGTGCGTGCTTCCAAGTCTTCCTGACATGAATATAGAAGGACATCAGGGCCGTCGTGATGTGTACATATACAATCATTCTGATTAGTATCATAGCAAAACTATTCTCATCCACGTTTCTCATTCTCATCCAAGGCAATTTGCGAGGCAAAATATTTTTCTTGCACTTTCAGTGCTTTCACTCCCATGTTGTTCCACATTCCTTCAAATGTTGAGATCTCAAGGAGTCCTTCTTCGTTGTGCATCTGCCAGAAGCAAATCTGAATAAAGTTGCATCAAAATCTTTTAACAAGAGCAAAATATTAAAAGGAAACGCAAACACATAGTGCAGTGTTGCTGTTATGGATGTCTGAGTCAACGCTGAACAGGGACTGCGTGAGCAAAGCTGATGACTGATGTTATTCCTCTCGGCCCTTGGGTATTTATTGTGCCACAGTTTGAGGTGTTTTTCAGGTGGTTGAAGTTCTAATGCATTGCAGCATCTTGCATGCCCTCTTTGCAAATTGTTTGCTCCTGCTTAACATAATTTTTTCTAAATCTGGTCTACTTCAAATCAATGGGTTCCGTTTCGTGGGACTAGCTCTTTGCCTTCCCCTCCAGACATTTGACTTGGTTTTCCTCGCCTAATCTCTGGCATAAATTACCCTTCTACTCTGGGCTGCAGCCGCAACATCCAGGAAATTTTTGCACAGCGTGTTTTAGATCTGGGCCATTTACAATCGCATCTTTTACCTAGATGAAGGATTTTAGTCGTTAGACATCTCAATCTTAAATTTCAGAGAAACCAGCTGAGCAAACTAGTGGGCTCGTAGCCCCAGAGCATCAGAGAAAAACTCATTTTTAATGTGAAGCTGCTTCAGTGTTTTAATTGCTGGATTCATTATTTTGGAGAGCAGGAGACTTCTGCAGATAATTTGGCTCCTTCTAAAAACCTCCCGAACGATGAACATTCAAGGAATTCTAACCTGAAAATAAAATGGCAATGGTTGTTAAACACTGATGGCAACATGTGCCATGATCCCTTGACACTTCACAACGGCATTAAACTCTTGTCTTTTGTTATAGTTGTAGCTGTATAATCATCATTCACCTGACATGCGGTCAAATACGTCCCCTTGCTTGTGAAATTAGGTCGATCAGAAAGTCTCCTTTTTATGAATGAAACGAGGTAGAGCACTCTGATATACATTTAATTTACAAAACTGGCGTTCCAACCATGGATGCGTTATGTTTTACAAACTGGAGTAAAATCACCTCAAATCATTTGGGAATAGACTCTAGAATTATCCATGCATGGTGAAGTCTATAATTTAGCCTAATTTATAAAATATTTAAGGGAATCAAACACCTCATTATATTGCCAGTTATAGCAGTCTGTGAGGAAGGAGGGATGCGAGTAGCAGCGATGCACCCCCCCCCACGCTGTCTGCCTGTACCTATTTGTTCCTACACGCTGCAGCCTTCAGCCCCTCACACTTGCTTATGTGGTGCATGTCTTATCTTTCTTTTCTGTTATTCTTGGCTGTTTTCTGGTCTTTTGAAAATGAGATCTCATCATTCGACTTGTGTTGCATGTATCCCAACTTAACAGCACACAGCTGATAAAAACAGTGACTTCATTTGGCATAATAAGTAGACAAAGATCATCTTAATGCTAGCACAGTGGTCCCTGTTTTTGGCTTGTTGCTAGGCCTGTAGGTTTTTCAGCTGAAGGATTCACAGATCCTGGCATATTACTCAGGATAAGGGTAGTTGCTGAATGACTGAATTGCTGAATGCTAAATGAGGCTTTACCGCACAGTGCAGATGTATCAAGATGATCTGTGGGACTGGGATCAGGGCCTAGCCAGGCATTTCTTGTGGATTTCTGTTGGCTAAAGCAAGCCATATCCATATTTTGTGTTTTCTTTGCTCTGGACTCAATGTAGGCCTCTTATGGACACTGCACTTGTGTGCACTGTGCAGATGTATTATGTAGGAAAACAGTACATAAAACAAATAATACATTAATATGGTAATATGGTGAAAGGTGCAAATACTCTTTTATACTATTTCATGACAAGGATTGTGGCAAAAAAACAAAAAACAATATTTGGACATAATCACTTATGATGAAGTAGAATCACTGTCAACACTAAATGACATTTTTAAAGCCCCTAATCCTGAGGTCTATAATATCATGGAGCTACCTGTTGAGTACTGTTAGCCCTCAAATGCTCTGGTCTGTTTGTGTACCAGTTGGTTATTTACTAACCTATAAACAGGTTCTAACAAGGTACTAGCCCATTAAAACTTATTGCCTGTTAATTGGGAGCAGCACACTATACTACCTTGCTTTTCTTCTCTTATTCAGGCACGAGTGTATGTTTGTGTGACTGAGAACTGTGTTGTGTGGTCAGTCTGACCGTTAAGCGTTAATGCTTTATAATGTGTAAAACGTCTATCATTGTTTTGTTACTTCCTCTGTTCAAGTGTCTGCCACATGAGAGAAAGCTATTCTTTCAGTGCAGCGACTGTTATACCTCTGACTGAATAGTATAGTATACTGAACAGCATTTAATGTTGCAATGCATTTAATGAAAATTTCACATCACGGTAATAGTGGCCAAAATTATTATCAGTTGTTACCAGTATTTTCATTGTATTCGTAAAATGTGCCGAAAATGTTCAAACAGGACTGATACAAACACTGTCATTTCTGACCTGAATACTTGTTGATTTACACCCACACACACACACACGGCTACATGCCACATGCAGCTATGCTCCAGGGCTGTGTGTGTGTATAGTGAAAACTAGACTACATGCGTTGAATTTATGTCATTCAATCTGTCATTATTGTTTTTGTGTTAAACATGTTTTTTTCTGAATTGAATATAATGGGCTCTTCAGAGACAGGAAGTCTCATGTAGCAATGATCAACAGTGATCACACTCCAACGAGCTTGCCTCCCAAACAATGGCTCATATTGGTTAGAAAAAGGCCTTTATGTGCTGTGTAAGTAGGTTTGAGAAAAATTCAGACTTACACACCCACATACACAGGCATTTAACCATTCTCCCATTTAACCATCAGAATATTAGAGCTGGCAAAGCAGTAATATCTACCCATTGGTTCTTGAGCTTGATCTGTGATCATCTCATGTATTCATGTCTGTGCTACCCTATACAGATATATAGCAAATCAAATGCATACACAGGATTAGAGATCAAGCTGCACCTCTTTGGTTGTTTATTACAAAGCCAGTGGCTGTACTTTAGTTTACAACTTGGTTTAAATTGTTTATAGTGGCTGCAGAGGGTACAGAGGTAAGCCTGTGCGGGTTTGCTGGTGTGTGCACATGCACGACAGAGAAAAGGATAGAATATCGCACCCTAAAATCAGTCACGAGTTCGTGGTCATGAGGCGAACACAGTTTGGATAGTACTCAGGATGTGACGTTTACATGGAACACAGAGAAATCTGGTTATTCATATCCCCATACGTGACCACATGTACATGACTAGTATTTGTGCAGGTGCCTGTGATGTTTACAACACAGACCAACATTTTTAAATTAGGCAAACAGGCATCCTATCACCTGTATACCACAGACTTGAATAGGTCAGCATTTCCATACTTTCCCCCATCTAAACTACTAGGTACATTCAGCTCTGTCATTACTGAAAGTCAGAACTGAGCTCCTTCATGGCTCCAGAAGTGGGACTTTTTCGTTGCAGCCATTGCCTGTTGTAAGTTACTTCTGAAGCTGAAGCTGAAGGTGCGGCTGCACAGGTAGTTGGCTGTGACCAGAAACCTGGATAACACATGTGCAACCACATCCTGGTGTCTTTCAGGGTACTCCAGCCAGCATACTCTGGTTTTTCACAACGGTGATGAGGGCTCATCCAGCTTCCTGAGTTGGGGATATGATTTTAACATGTCCAAACACTATAACAGGACACTTTAAAAGCCTGATCATAACCAGGATACATGTAAACACACTCTTTGTAATGATGCACATGTGCTTGTTTCTGTTTGAGTCATGTGGCATGTGTTTGGAAGATGTTTGGCTTTCTTCTGCAAATGGCACCACCCACAGAAGAAAGGAAAAGCAAACTGATTTGGAAAATATACAAAATAAGAGAAACAAATGGATTTGAAAGAGATACAGTAAAACAGTGTAGAGATTAGGTTAGAAAGCAGTGAATATTTGGAGGAGCATTGATGCAGAGAGCTTTAACGGGCCGCAGCCACATTTAGCAGGGGTATTATGGCTGTGTTGACATATTGTCTGACAGATGGGTGACACATGCACTGTCTCAGCTCCATTGTATGTGCAACTGGGGCTTGGTGACAGAGGCACAGAACAAGACTCGCTGTGGTGAGCTGAGTGAAAAACCACATTGTCTTATTACAACTACCACAATCTCACAGTACGATGCACCATTACCACTTCAATCCCCCCTCCTCACCCTTCTCACTCTCTTTGCTCTTCCTCAACTCAGATGTCAGTCTTATTTATGAGTGCATTCAGTGTAGGGTGAATGAAATACTAGTATTGTTCTTTATGACGTCCGTTAATCTCCCAGCCCACTCAATGTGCAGAGAGCTCAGAAAACAACTTGTGCATTTCCAGCAACAACTTGTTCATTTCATTTTGCTAGGCCGATTTATCAGCCCTTTGCAGTTTTATACAGAGGGGATGTAAGTGTTGGTCTGCTGTTTGCTGTTTGGAAATGCCAAAGACACGTCTGAGGTCATTTTTGAGATAATGTCTCCATTACATATTTTGTCTCCTAGTAAACACAGACAATTTTATTTTTCAGCTGTAAAACAGATCTTGGTTGTAATTATTCAAAAACAAAACTTTGAAGGTCCTTCTCAATTACGTTTGTTATGGGCATGTGTTAATGTTACAGAAAATAGTATCAGCCGATACATCCTATTGTTATTGGATCCATTATCCACCAAAGTCCAGCATCACTTTAGTCAAAACTTTAAGATTAAATAGTTGACGGTGTGATTCAGTTTTCCAACTCTTTGTGGTGAAACAACAATAAATGGAACATCAGAAAATGTTCACTCGTTTCTGTGGTTGCACAGATGCATACATACACACAAACTGTGGTCTTTGACTCCATTGTGTCACTCCCTCTCATCCCCTAGCCCATTCAGTCTGTCAGTAACACAAATGAAGCTGTCAATATTCACCACTCCTACACAAGTGCTGATAGCAATGTTTGTGTAAAGATGGATATATGAGGTCTCTATAGCAGCAGCAACAGGATAGACACTGAATGGAAGAACTGTACCGTTGTCACCTTTTGGCCTCCTCTCCCATGCCATATGCTCTATGTTGGTGCATGTGGGGTGAGGAACTATGCTCATAAATACACCACATCTAAATCTGCCATCTAAAGACAAGAACATGACTCGGTGTGAAAAACACCCAGCCATCATGGCCATTCCACCCTCTCCCAGACTGCTGTGCAGCTGGTGAAGAGCTACTGTAGTAGTGTTAAATCACTTCTTGTTTGCTCATTTTGTCTGGTTTGGATGTGTTTGTGCTTGCATAGCGAATAGACTGCTAGAGATAGAGTGTATGACTGGCTGGCTGTATTGACACATTCTCCCTCTCAAATATTTACCCTCTTCTCTTCCAATCTTTGGATGCACCTCTGAGCTGTTTGCTGCTGCCGCCGGGTGAGCAGGAGTGGCAAGAGGATGAGTTGAGATCAGGTGCACTAAAGAATGACTCACTGATGGGAGAAAGAGAAGAAGGAGGAGGAGGAGGAGGAGGAGGAGGAGGAGGAGGAGGAGGAGGAGGAGGTTGTGCTCTGGATGGGGCTGTCACCAAAGTCTCATATCTTGACACAGGTCACACAATACGGCACATTTTCTGTATATTCAGTGAAGAAATGACCACGTGGGTGACTTCTGTCGCATGGACATGCATCCATGCCATTAAGAATGCAAAGTGTCGTCCAAATGATGAAAAATATTGCCCTCATGTAAGAGTGTGATTTGCGACATAACAAAATAAGTGTCCATGATGTGCATTGTCATGCCGCCCAGCCCGAGCCCTGAGCACCCATGGTTGAGAATAGCTGAGGTGTGACAACTGGTGATTTTGCATTTGGATCACCTTCCAGGGTGTGAGTCATTGTCTTTATCATCTGGTTGTTTTAATCGTTTTAATTACAGGGTCTCTGTATGCTGGAAAGATCAAACAAGTTAACGCTGTTCTATTTTGCATCCAGCTGTTTTTCTCTAAAAAGCCTAAATGCTTCCTTTCATTAACTTGAGATCTGTGGTGCATCATCCACCTGCAGCTTGTTCTCAGCCTTTCACACTTGTGAATGAAATACAGCACTAGTAAACTTTGTTCCTCTGTAATGGTAATCCTGAAAAACTGAGCCTACATTTTCACGATGTCTTTAAATAACCGTGATGAGTTTGATTCCGAGCGTTTCGTATTGATTAGCGACAAGGACAAAGCATTTAAATCTGACTCGTTCTTCTGCATCCCACATGCATCTCAATCTGTGGTATTTTATAATTAGTGGATGGATGGATGATAATGGTGGCACACTTGTGCATCCTGTTGCTGCTCACTCACAACATGTGCAACAAACAGAAGCAGTGTATTTAGCTAGATATAACGATGACAAAAAACCGATACCTTTTCAAGTGTAGAGGGAGTGAAACTGATATTGAAAATACATCTTAGATGGAGTATCACTCAGCAGCATGTTTTACTCTGCTGGTTTTGTTAAAGTAACACTTGGAGATGAGGCGAAGCTGGTTAAGTGAGGAGAAAGGGCAGCGGAAATGTACTGGAGTAAGTGGTGTTCTTCACTGGTATTAACTGTATACACACCAACACACAGAGATGGCATAGACGCTCAGCAGTTTTCCCAGACCTTTTATGAATGCCAGGCTCATCTCATCGTACAGTTATGTACATGACACACACTCACTCTCACGCATCCCACTGTGCGTTGGATTATTCTGTAAAGCAGTCTGTTAGAGCCCTCGGGGTCAGGCAAACACATGTTATTTAAACACTCAGCATCCTTACGTCTCCTCAGTGTGGTAAACAAACGGCACACATTCCTCACCACACTGTCACAAGCACACACCACGCTCACACAAACTCCATATGGTCGCCCAGACAGTATCACAGCGTTTTGTTCAGCTCTCAGTGATGCCTTGCTGCCATATGTGTTGTGTTTGTAAAAGCGCTTGGCGAGGAAGAAGTGTGTGTTTGCGTCGTCTGACGTCTGGGTTTCTAGCTTGTCCCCACACATGCCCCTGGCATGGGGCAGGGGCAGGGGCATGTGTGTGCCAAACTCAACAAAGGAATAAAACAACTAAATGCTACTAATAACCAAAGATCACCACTATCTAGCTGGAAAAAACACTGAACATAAAGAAGAAACAAAACCTCTACAACAAAGAAACACTAATACAACAAAGTTACAATGCGGCAGCCACCCCTTCGCCCAGTGTGATAAACAAAGGTGATGGTGCATAGTGATATTGACACAAAAGAAAACTAACAATCCCCAACTAAAACGAATGACCCCATAAGATGTGCACACGTGCTTACAAACGAAAGCTCACAGTAATCACGAGTCAGCTCCTACACAAAACACAAAAGCACTGGCATCTGAGCCGAGGAAGCACAGCGTTGGACCGTTCAGACCAAATCACAGCCGCCCTGGCACCCTGGTCATCAGCCGAGGGGAGGAGGACACGCCAATCGCTGTTGAGAGGATGGAACGGCCCAAGAGATGAGAGACTGCGCGGCACACCTGGGAACTCTTGGGACCTGAACCACACAGCCAGCTCAGCAGCACTGAAAAGTGACTACGCACATAACTAAATAGAATCTAGCTGTAGTCTCATTTCTCTATAAACCCGTTCAGGCCCAAAACGTATGGGAAGTACAGCACTCTTGTGGAGACTTTCTGTGTCATTATATTTAAATACAGTTCTGAAACACATTCTCACATTCTCACATGCATACACAGCACCACTACGTGACATGTACTGTGCTGTCTCGCTCTCCTCCGTCCTTACTATGTCGTCATAAATGATATATAATTTAATGATGATGTACATGCCGAAATGAAAGTGAAAATCCTGCTCCTGACGATAAAATTGAGAAGACAAGAGCCACGTTATCCAGGCAGGCAGGGATCAAATTGGATTCATGTTTACCTGCTGAGTAACTCAGTAGCTACAGAGATAACAAATTGGCTTGGATGTCGAGGAGCAAAAGATGCTCTGAACAAAACAGTCAGTCAACAATCTGTGTTTATATCTTATTCAGAACATGATCAAAACCAGGAATCATAACAGGCACCAGGATACTCTGCACAATTTTTACATTAGAAAATGTAAACATTTACAAATATGCTGCTGTTCCAACTTTTGGTGTCATGTTTGAATCAGTAATGTATTTTGACTGAGCAGCAGTTTTCATTTCACTCAGCAGGGTTCATACTGGCGTCCTGCAACAGAGGCTCTTATTGGCTGGTTTGTTTCCCACTGGGGAGTTTTAGTGTCAAAAACTGGCCTGTGGCAGAGGAGCTGACACCTATCTGCCACCATCTTCCTCACACCAACATATTGAAGATATCGTTAACACTACACCTCTGCAACTATAGGTGGTTATGTAGGTCAGAGGGTGGACATTATATTAACACTGACACTGTGTGGGTGTAATTCCCACTGGGGAAAACACTTTGCTCAAGATTCTGAGACCATGTGCAGCTTAGCTGCTCTTCTTCTTTGGCCTCCTTTGGCTATGCATCGCAGGTAGGGAGAGTGGCAGACACATCCTGGTTAGTTTGCTCATACTCACCTTCTGGAACCTCCATTCTGTCCCCATTGCCAACTATGCCTTAAGTTATTAGGCTAGGACCAATGTAAAGTCAGTGTAATATAACACTGAGAAAAGCACTTGATCATCACATTTGATGAGCTGGAGCCAGAAGATGTTTGGCAGTTTGGAAGTTTCATGTTGTGTTGATTCTGGCGGCCCCTGATGACAAAAGCTGTAGTGTTTCCTGCAATGGAGTGTCGTTAAGTTCTCGATGTGGCTTGTTCTGCTTGACAAATGTAGCAAATGTTGGCTACATTCAACTGATGTTAGCTAAAGCATTAGCTTGTCGTGTTTTAGCCACTAGCATAAATTCATATGTTGATGTAAAACTTAGTGTCACAAGTAAAACATGCATATTACATACCTGTGTAGGAGGAAGAGGGCCGAATCAGGGTTGGTTTTGAATCCTTTCAGATCCTGTAATTTGGTCAGTCTTTCTTGCCCAAACTCTATCACAGTCCTTTTAAGCTTTTTTTGTTCTTTGGTTCATTTCATAGAAAACAAAATGATCTAAAGAACAATCTCCCCTGGTTTCCTTTTAAGTGGCTATCGTACTGCTCAATGCCAAATTTTACCAGGGAAAATGTAAACATTGTCTCTTCTGGTCTGTGTGTTGTACCTGCTTTAAACAGTTCTGTTCTCAAAATTGTTGCAGAATTTTCTGTTGATCTGTTAATTGATAAATTGACTAACCATTACAGCTCAAACCAAGCTCTAACTAGTTAGCTGTTCTAATTAACATTTTTCTCTTTTCAGAGAACTAACTAGCATAAAACACATGTAAATGCTACCTGTTAATCAATGTTTGAGATATAGTGTGGGGTGAGGGGATAGAAGCATGGCTTAATGTGGTTACTGCACTCGTCTCTGGACTTAAAGAGGAAAGAGACTCCACTTTAGACTGAACATTCTTCTGGGACTCCTCATGTGGTTGTTGAGCTGTGTGGACAGTGCTGTCATCTACCCAAATGACAGCCCAGGATGCCAACTACTCTCTCTCTCCCTTGGTGGCAACATAGCCAAGCAGAAGACAGACAGTGCTTGTGTTTCATTGCATGTGTCCATGTGTAATCATGTGTGTGTAAGCCCGTGTCACCCTGTTTATGCAAGGCGTATGTGATCTCTTAGTTTGTAGCACTGTATGTATGTGTGTGTGTGACCCCTTGGTGTGTCTGTGTGCGTATGTGGGCTAATCTTAGCTTTAGCACTGGCTTCGGCCAACGATGAGGATTAAGAGACATAAGCACATGACGAGTGCTACTGGACAGAGCTCAGTAGTAACAACAGACTGCACACCAAGAACCAGTCCTCTGCAGTGCACTTTATCTCAACAGTGAGAAACATGTACACACTTTGCTTCAGCATGCAAAAACTTTCCATCAAAATAAATAAAATGCAAATGGCATAACCTAGAAAACACATTTTAGAAAGGTTTTACATGAATTCAGGCGGAGAAGATATGTCACATAAAACTTTGGCAGGTCCTTGAAAGCTTCCCTGTATGTGCCAACTGCTTATGTTGATGGCCTCTACTCCAATGTTCACATGACTTTAATTCACATTTTCTGTTGCAGATTTTGTGGAAATTTGCTTAAACTTTACTCTTCATTTGGACAAAAACGTGACTAATGAGGATTTCTTGGTAAAATAATGATTAGATAAAGTGAAACACAGTATGATAAATACACATGTCAAAAGTCCTTTTGTGGTTGGCCTCCAGTTAAGAGTTGAACAAATTATTTCAGTCTTGTTGCTGTACACAGTATCACAGACGATGCACAACACCCAGGGATGGGTATGCAGACTGGTTGGTACTGAAATACTGATAAGCTCCTGGACAAACAGTGATACTATTGGTATTTATGTAACGTCAATTCTTCTAGCGTAGCTGGCATTTTCAAACTCCATACCATTACGGAATGATGAAGCTGCTGGCGTCAGGCTGTCGTGTTTAACGGTGTTCTGTCTGTGTGTTTAGATGCTTTGCTCTCCAGTCATCGAGGGCATCAATGGGCAAAACGCTTGAAAATGGTGGCTCATGCTGCTAAATTGAATGAAAATGAGCTAAATGTAAAAAGCTTGTTGTGTGTGAAGGACACTTGTTTATCCAGTGTTGAATAAAGTTAAAGCAATGCAGAATTTTTGTCTGCTTTAGTTAACATCCTCAGTGTGGCTTCTTGACTTCTTGATTTCGGGAAGGCTGTGTCTCAGTGTTCAAGTTGACCTTTGTCATTAACCGTAACCTTTACAAAGAATAAGTCTGTAGTTATTAGCTCAGGACGCAGTTAGCATTTAAGCGCTTCTAATTTATGTTCTGAAAAAAATCCCTTAGTCAACATCAGTGAAGCAGAAGCCACAGCTTTGTCAGTGGAGAGCAGACTCAGCAGCGAGGGTTGGAATGTAACTAAGTACTTTTACTCAAGTATTGTACTTAAGTACAGCTTTGAGCTATTTGTACTTTACACGAGTATTTCCATTTCATGCCATTTTATACTGCTACTCCACTAGATCTCAGAGGGAACTGTTTCACAGCTTTATTTACTTTACAAATTAGCGACACAAGAAACGTATGATGATCTTGTAGACCACAATGCATTGCTGTAGATTAAACTACCCAAGAGTGTATAAAGTAATTAAAAGTAGCACAACCAGAAGCAGAATGCAACATCCATGTTAATTCAGCAGTAGTATTAACATGAGTACTTTTAAGTTTGATACTTTCATTACCTTTTACTGATGAGTATCGATAAGAGTATTGATTTGTATGGGTATCGAGGAGCATTATTGATAACTGCATCAATAAATAAACATCCTTCACAACAACAGTGTAATTTTCTCAACACCATCACTACTGTCATTTAAGCATTTTCTGAAAAACCCAGAGCACTTAGTGAGCCTGACTGCTGCCATGCAGCACCATTTATGATTAATGACACAGTGGAAACAAAAGTGCTATCCATAAAAATAAAGGTCAGCTTCAAGTGGGAGGGATCCATGTTAATGTGGGACCACACGTCCACAATGGCGGTGAAAACAAGAGACAAAGGGAGCCGCGACATTTCGGAGACAAAGAAAGAAAAACAGATGGCATGTTCACACTCACAGGCAACAAGTGGAGCCTTTGCCAGACAGTCTGGGGTAGAAAGACGGTATAGAAAGTGTAACTATATACGTGTACAGCGCTAAAGAGATGGCGTCACTTCACCGTATCGAAGAGAAACATTTAGTCCATACATAACCATCAACACAGGCTTTTCCAGGTTAGCTATGAAAACTCACTTCATCTTTATTTTTATAGCACCTTTCATACAGGTTGGTGTAATTGAAGGTGCTTTTAAGTGACTGACACACTGATAGGGTGGTGGAACAAGTACAGTACTAAGGTGAAACATTTGAGAGTGAAGCACAGAAATTAGAAATGAAACTGGAATAATGAAACCAGGTAATAAAGTGGAACAGATAAAAAGCAATAATGAGCAAAATGATGTCTGATAAATTGACTATAAATCAACTTATGAACAAGCCAATTTATCCATTAGTTGAGCAACAGAAAAATAATCAAGGATTGTGATAATCAATTACACAGATAGTATAATTTTTATAATACTGTGAATTTTGGTGGTTTTCATGCAGTAGTATTTGAACAGTTAGCCTGACAGCAGTGTGAAAAAATGACGACGCTGTGATGTGACCTTTTGTAGACAAAATACCAGATTAATCAAGAAAAAAAGATCAAACTCACTGGTGCAGCCCTGATGTTGATATCTGACTGATACAGATCAACTTTCTCTTAATGTTGTCTACGTATCGGTAAACAAGGCCTGACTGTGAGGTGTAAGCCTCTATAAGCTCTCGTGCTTCAGCCTCCTGCTGTGTTCTGTAGATTCCCTAAGAAGGTGCTCTCCAGGGAGAGGCCAAGCACAGTGGGAGTGATCACCCAAAAACTAAATTTCATCTTGCGCAACATGCTGATCTCTAATCACATCACCTTGTCATTGCTACCTTTTCAGAGCTTCTCTTTTCGGTCAGAGGTCCTGGTGGCCCCGGTCGAAGGCTCTGGCACTTAAGCCTGTTTACAGTGCATAGTGACTTATTGGTGAGCATGAGGGCTGTGACTGCAGAGCACTTATGATCAGAGAAGGCTCTTACAAGCATACAGGAACTTATTGTGGGCCAGAGAAAGGCTTTGCTCAGACCTTTCTGTTGAGTATTGAGCTCCTCTCCACTGACACACGCACACACAGTTCCTCACTGGCTGTGCTCCCAGACAATTGACTGTGTAGCATAGATTTACTGTATTCTGTGTGCAGCAGGGCTTGGGCCGTGGAGAAGCATCACTGGCATGTAGATCAATGCGAAGAAATCAGATAGAGGCCTCTGCTGTGTGGCCGTGCCTTTGACTGTGGGAAAGAGATCAGGAGTTGGAAATGTACACGTTGAAGTCAGGCTGTGTGTCAGGATGAACATTCGCCGGGGTGGCTGACAGTGTACGACTAGTGAGCAAGACGATGTACAAGGAGGGAGGTGGTGTTCTCGAGCAGAGCTGATGAAGATGGTAAACACGGTCTGTCAATATGTCTTGGTCTTCTGCATTGGAGCCATGTGTGTGTACAGACAGAGGGAATTGACCTTTGCTGCCCCGGTCCTCATCGTTTGACGGGGAAGCAGAAAGACTGAGAAGAGAGGTGAGAGGCCAGCATTAGCAGATATAAAAGGATGTCTTCACTCCACATGCCTTTTTTTTTTTTTACATCTCAAATTTAACCTGTATTTTCTCCAGGTCACTGAGCCTCAAAATATATTCATTCTTTCTTTTTCTTTCACTTCACTCCCATTCTATCCCTATCTGTCTGCCGCTGCTTATTTCATCGCCTTGCCTTCTTTTTCTGTCTCTGTCTGGCTCAGAGGTCACTAAACGTCTTCTCTTTGGTGGAAGAGAAAAGAATGGTAGCTCAGGTCCTTTGAAGTCTGTCTGAGAACTTGCCATAAACTGGCAGGCTGGCTCCTTGCTCTTTGGCAGGGCCGCTCAGTCCTATAAAGCTGGCAGAAAGCGGTGCCTGTTCCGAGTGTAATAATAATAGATGACTCAAGCTGAAGCTGAAAATGTAGCCAAAGCTTTCATTTTCATGATTTTATGGCCTAGCGTAGTTTGCAGGCTCTCATACTGAAGGTCACAACTTACTATACTATACTATTCTCAAAAAAAACATGTCAGCTACTATATCATCAAAAATAAGATATCGATATCATCACCATACTGTATACCACATCGCAGTCAACACACTGCGGCCTCATTTAGAGTTGCAGCTGATTCATTGATTAATCTGGCTGTCAGTTCACTGATCAGTACCTAGGCAGCAGAGTGTCATAAATAATATGACTGAAACTAACAATCATTTTCATCATTTAGATTTAGAAGAAACCAGAAAATATTCACATTTAAGATGCTGGAATCAGAGGATTTCCCCATAAACCTCACTACAATGTCCAAGCCTTCATTGTGTGCACTATGTTGCCATGACACAGCTACAGACTGAGAGAGCTTCCTGACCGACAAGTACGAGTCTGATTTTGAGTGCACAGTTAAAATACAGAGCAGCTCCACAATGGGGACACGTCCATGTGACTGGTAAGGGTCAGACAGCGGAGCGACGAATTGACTGTGGGAATGATGCAATGTATTTACCCTTTCAATAAGAGATACAATAGATAGTGCACATGTACGTGTGTGTGTGTACATGTATTTATGTATGTATGTTTGTGTTCTGTGTATGGATAACCTTTTATACCCTCAAGGCCACTCAGCCTGTAGGCATCTTGCAAAGGCTTTGCATTTTCAAAGAGAAAAAACGGAAGACAAAGGATTAAAAACAGGAGGGGCCTAATTATGATTCATTAGAGAAAACACTTTACAGTGCACGTATAGTTCTCTATCTCTGCTCGCTTACATGCAGCAGGCCAAACCACATCAGGGTGATAGAAAGAGCTCTCTCTGTACAACAGTTATCTACAACACAGAATGATAAGATCCTTTTTCTTCAATATACGCTTGTCTGTAGTTATGTGTGTGTGCTACAGCACCATATGTCTCCGTCTGCCTCCGTCCAAGTTTTTCTCCTGTGTGTTCAGTATGTCTGCTTTTTATTTTTGGCTGCGATTAAACACAGTGTGATCATTCTTTAACATTCATCCACTGATTTCAATCTTTTCGCCAGTCTCAACACTGATTCTTCTTTCTGGGATTGTCAGCTTTTCCTCCTCTCCTCTCCTCTCCTCTCCTCTCGTCTCCTCTCCTCTCCTCTCCTCTCCTCTCCTCTCCTCTCCTCTCAAATATTTCTTCCATGTGTAATGGAACTAAAGGTTTTGACAGAGACAGAGCACATGTGTGCATGTTTTAACATGTGGGTCCAGAGCATGTAGGCGTCTTTTTGCCACCATTCATTCTCACTTGCTCTGATTCACTTCTTTTAATGGCTCCTGGTTTTCTATTCTGAATTAGACGTTCAGGACAGCAGCTACCTCTTAGAACAGTGATTACTGACCAGTGAAAGGATCCCCGTGGCCCTATGAATCACACACACACACACAGAAATCTCTGGCAGCGCAGCAGAAGCAGTGTTATGTAAGGAGTCTCACAACTGAAGTGTGTGTGAAATTTGAGGAGACAGAAAGGAAACCTCGCCCCCCCTCCCCTTTCTGATCTTTAAAAGACAGGACTGCAAGGCATTGTTAAGTGTGTGTGTATGTGGGAGGGGGATTAATGATACACATGTTCTCATTTACATGTCTCTGCAATCCTGTAAACACACTGGGGTGTGTAGGTGTGTGTGGGTGTACGTGCATGCACTGTTGCGTGCCAAATCTCAGCTCAGTGGGCTCATTAACTTTTATAGACTGCAGCCTGAGCTGGGAGGAAATGGCTGAGCCAATATGCTGACCACTGTGCAGAGGACACAAAGTACACACACACACACACACACACACACACACACACACACACACACACACACACACTATTCTCTCTCTATGCACTCTCCCCTGTCTGTCTTGATCGTGATAAATAGCTTGCAGAAACAAGACTGAACTCTCCATCAGTGAAAAGACAAATTCATGGTTGTTATGTTGGTAAAAATCCAGCAGCTTTTCTGTTGCACTTACCCCACCCTTTCATTATTTAAATGCACTGCAGCGTTAATCAAAAGTTTGATTGATTTCATTGATTTCCCTGAGCCAAAGCTCTGCAGTGTGAGCTGTGTTTTGGAATTGTGCGTAGGACAGGGTGGATGCCAAGGGTTTACTGTCAGAGTTTCCAGTCCTTATTTCTGAGCATCTTGATGGTTTGTGGTCAGCTGAGTGCATCAGAGCGGCGGCAGCTGATGGCTGTGGTTGGATTCCCAGTAGAGAAACTCCAGGCTTTCAGGAGGGTCTGGCTTGGTGTGACAGCCCTTTAGAAAGACACATTTTTGCTCTGTGTGTGAGGCTGTGGTGCTGACCACTGTTTTTTGGCTGTTTGAATGTAGGCCAACCTAACAGAGGACATAGTGTCCAGCCTTGTCTTAAAATTGAACCCAGAGCATGAGCTTCTTCTGCTTTCCTGATGACCTCATGCAGCAGTGACCACACAGTTTAAAACTGTTTTTGTTGCACCATGGGAAGTAAAACTGAAAAAAACTGAACAATCATTATGATTTGAACTGTGGTGGCAGCTTTATAGCCGTCTTGAGTGGTTTATTATTGGCATAATTCATTATTTCCCTTCCCCATCACTTTTGATGCAAAACTATTGTGCACTGGGAATGGCGCTCCCAAATTAGACCAAATGAAAAAGGCGAAGCAGATAATCAGGCCTTCTGTTTATAATTTCACAGCACTTTATTAATGAGAAAATCCTACACTGCACTACCACCGTTGATTAAAAAATAATGGGATCATTTTAATTCTTTGCTCTTAAAAGGGATATGTGTAACAGTTTTAAGCCCCATTATGTAACTGTTAATTCTGATTAGTTTAAATTAGTATGATTACATAAACAAATGAGAACATATTAAAGACAACAGTTTGTAGTTCTATGTTCATTGCATGCCTGTCGTTTGTTTGCGCTTCGGTTATTAAAATTAAAAACACGTTGCTTTCAAATCCTGTTTCCTTTAATTGCAAAGGCCTGTTCATAAGAGATATTTTCTTCTGTTTCGCCAAACGCTGTCACCGTGGCGACGCCTCATTCGCCATGAAAAACGAAGTTAATTTCCGAGCTTACACATGCGTGCACACTCACCAAATTTGGCATACATGTCAGGAGGCCTAAAATTAGTAATCTTATTTAGTTCACAGGTTTGGGTGGGCCAAAATGGTTCTACGGCGCCCCTACAAAACTTTGACGAACTAGCCCCCGGTCTACGTTTTACCTACATGTACCAAATTGGGTATACATATGCGGGACGATAGGACCTACAAAAAAGCCTCTTGGAGCGTTGACCTAAACCCAACAGGAAGTCGGCCATTTTGAATTAAGTGTCAAAATTTCAACAAATTATAGGGGTCGTAAATGAGCGAACTAGTCCGAGGGGGTTGAAGCGATCGACTTCAAACTCGGTCAGCTGGTAGAAAAACTATTGAAGATGAAAAGTTATCAAAAGCTTTATATAATCTTTTTTTGTATTGTTGTGACTTGACCTCTGTACCGCACTCTGGCACAACAATTTCCTCCAGGATAAATAAAGTCATTCTTATTCTTCTTATTCTTATTCTTATTTTTCTTTACTTGACCGTATAGAAAATCTCTGAAAGCTTTGTGCATCTTTCAGAGATACAGCCCTGTGAAACCAGGATCAGCGCCAGGCTGTGGGTGATAGAGGACCTTGTTTGATGTATACTTCCCCAAAAAACATTTCCCCCATTAACAGTCATTAGAAAGCAGCGGCTGTAAAATGCTGAATACATTTCATATCACATGCACACCAAAATGAATTTGGTCCATTCAGTTGGGTAACATTTGGAAAGTTTAGAAGGCTGTATGATTCAATTATTTGATTCCATTCATGTGTGCGGGGAACCAACAGGAAGTGAGCCGGCTCGGTCAGATGAGCACATCCATGCTGAAGCGGCTTGGCTGCAAAATGACTAGTGCACTACCAACGTAATCAGCATATGTGCTCAGCTAACAATCAAGTGAGTTATTTGTCAAGCAGAAATGCAAAACACTTGCTTTGTTTTTGACTTTATAAATGTGAGGACTTGCTGCTTTTCTCAGTTCTAAATAATTGTACATAAGGCTGAAATTAGCAATGAATTGATTAATTAATTTCTTGAATGTCAGGATTTTCAGCTTTTCTCTGTTTTGTGATTGTAATTTTTTTTTCTAATTGATTAAAAAATACATAGGCCAAACAATTAATCAATGAATTGGGCTCTGCGATTTAACATAATCAACATTACTCAAAAATGAAAACGATCATTAGTTGCAGCCTTAAAGTAAACACAGTGTTGAGGTGCTGCTCTGTTCTAACTATTGACCGAGCCTTTGTTATTCATCATTGGCCCCTGACCTCTGACCCGTCACCTTTTTTGCTGTAGAGCTGATTGGCAGATGTGGACAACTCCCTGATTGGTGGATTTAAATGGTGCTGCAGAGGTAACATCGCATCAGGGTGTCTTGTAAATACCAGTGTGGGTGTCCCCTCTCGGAGCAGTAATCCATCACACTGCTAGAATGCAAGCCAACACCCAGGGAGGCAGGAAGCGCACCGTCACATTATATTTGTGTATTTTTATTGGAGGGGCGGAGTCCATGTGAGTGTACAGATGGACTGGGGTTTTGTCCTTAATACATTATGAAAGAGAATAATGTGTTTAGTTACCCTGGCTCTACTGCGCACACACTCCAAAACACACAAACATATGCTTGTAGACCATTGGAGGTGTCTGTGGATTCTACAATCATAACCATGTCTTCTCCGGGGGAGCCTGCCCTTAAATGCTTTCTTAATGGGCCCCCTCTGTTCCAGCAATGGCCCACAGCTTATCAATGATTTATGATGGCATAGACCTAATGGGCCATCATAATGTTGCAGCAGATCCCAGACACACACACATACACAATAGGATCATAACATCAGGGAGACCTGTTCTTGGGGGACATCAAGTTAATTGGAATGATTTTGGAGATCATCTGTCATTTTAATCTTGTGCAGAACTGCAGTCTTTTTGCAGGTTTTCATTTGTCAAGAAAAAAATTCCAGCCAAAATTATAACATCTCAATAAATAAGTACCAGTTCTAGATATGAAAAGTTCACCTTTCAGTACACTGTACAGAATGGGCATTTCTCACTGAACCTATCGGGTGCTTACTCAAAGTTAGGCAACAAATCAGCCAGTTAATCCAGAGAGTTCCTTCTCTCCGAAACCGAAACAGCATCAAGCAGCAAATCTCACACTCGGCTCACGACTCAAAAAGCAGTGGGGATAGGGCAAGAGGATTTTCTTCCTCTGGCTTTTCTTTTCTTTTCTTTTTTCTTTTTTTGCTTTACTCCATTTGTCTCCCTCCCACGTCCTGGTTATCTCCTCTCTGTTCATTTGTCGCTTTTTCATCTGCTCACTTTTCTGCCATACCGTTAAATCTCACCCTCCCCAGAAGTGTGTTTTCAGGAGGCTTCATTAAGACCTCTTAGCTTTCAAAAAAACATTTCCTCTCTTACTCCTGTGCACACGGGAGTACAGGAGCCTTTGAAATCACAGCGGCTTTGTTTGTGGTTGCTGTAGGCCAGGGTTATTCAACTAAAACTCAAAAAGGTCCAGTCAGAGAAAATGTATTAGAGCAAAGGTCCAGAAGATCATAATGTCTAACTTGAGTTAGTGTGATATATGTTGATGTAGCCTAGTAGTTGTATCAACGTCTGCATCAATAACTGACTGTCAAATCAAATAAATTCAGTAAGATTCAAAAACATTTGGACAATATTCATATTTAACAGATACATAATACTGTAGATGGGTAGAACGTTCTCGTCTCATTAAATAAGAGAAAATAAATAACAGTTTCTGAATAACTGTACGTCTTAAAATAAAGCTCATAACTTGAGATAAATAAAGTTTAGCAGCAGCTTTTCGTCTGTCCCCTCGCCTCTTAACTTTAGTCTGCATGCAGAGCGGAGATGTTTAGTGCCTGGAATGCTTCTTTGGAACTTCTTTGGCTGAGTAGCTTCACGTGGGATGGCTTAACTCGAATGCAGTTGGTCTGTGCGTTTCCTGATGTGCTCAACCAATATATACACACACACACACACACACACACACAATACAACAATATAGATACAATGATTTGGGTTGGACAGAAATTTCAGCAATCACATATATTAAGTAGAAAGTATTAATGAAAATAAGTGAGAGGCACAAAGACGAGACACGAGACATGCTGTACAAAGCAGTAGTATCAGTAGGAGGGCATGCTGGGCAATGGAAATGTCAAAGAAATGTCAAAAATACTAAAGCAAACTGCACAGCAGGCAGAGATCAGTTTAAATCATACAAATTCATTCAGACTGACGTTTAACATGAACTCGGGCTGAATAAATCTGTGGTGATTGACTGAATCACTCATCTTGTTAAGTGGCAGAGATGGAAGTGAGCGCTGTATTTGCTCGACCACCTGGGAACTCTGCTCCCTCCTTCATCCACAGCTGTAGGGGAAGAGGCAGGGAAGGTTCCCATCAGCTGGACCGAGAGCTGCCACAGCTCTGAGTCACACGCACACGCAAAACAGAATGATCAGGGCTTTTCTCTTTTCTCGTGGTTGTATTATCAGCTGTTAGGTTCCTCAGCTCCTCCCGGTGGGGGCGGGGGACGTGGGCCTGATGCTCTGCTCTCAGATTTAGTCTTTTGTCTCTGGTTACATCAGCCCTGTTTCCTATGCACTTTTATTTACAGTGCACAATTATTTTTGCACTGGAATTATTTATTATCTATTTTTTTACTACTGAGAAATAGTGGTATTTGAACAATGATTATTTAAACTGATGTTTAATAGTACAAATGATAATAATCAGATGATCGAAAAGATTAGATTTGAATACAGGGCTCCACTGATCCCACCTTTACTCTTCTGATACCTACGAGTGCTGTTTTCATTTTCAGTTCAACATCGATAAGCCCTGTTAATCTTAACTGATCATTTGTCTGTGGGCAACATGAGGCTGTAACTACTCATAACTTCTTGACTGTAGGTGGAGATGTTCATGTTCTTTTTGTATTCCAGCTGCTGCCGGATAAGTTGCATTTATCTATTATATGCCTCTAATAAAAATACAGTATCTTATCCAGGTTTATGTACGGATTCCCTCGAAGGTTGCCCCATTGCGTAACCCACCACCTGAGAGAGAGGCGTGTAAGGGGAGGTTGAAAGGGAGGGTAAAGAGGAATCCGACCCCATTGGGACTTCCTGTCACAACTGATTATTCTCAGACAACCCCGGTCTCTCTCTGGTCCTCTGTTCCTGCCCTCCTTTTCTCTGTCCCTCCTGTTCCTCCTTCTCTGGGCCAGGGAGCAGGTACTGTAAGCGTGTTTGACTGTGAGTGCATCCGTCCCTCCATACATAATCTGTGGTCGTCCCATAGAGTCACTATGTCAGTCCACAGGGTGGAAATACCCACTCACTGTCTGCCTTTCTTTATGTGTGACAATACCATGTCTCTTCTGCACCTGTTATAACGTCAGACTAAGTTAACCTAAAATGAACTGTTGTTCTGTGTCATTAAAGCAACAATGAACAGCAAGGAGCACTCAACTGCTGTAGCATTTGTTTTAACCCTGATCAGTTTAACCATTCAACTATCTGAGTGGGTGAGAGTTTGAGCCTGTAAAGATGATTTAACTTTAGTCTTTCAATCATAAATAATGATAATAAATAATAATAATAAATTCATTCACGCGCTGGTGTGAGCTTATGGATATTAGTTATAGATATGCAGATATACTTCTAAGTTTTTGGCAGTGTCCAAACAGGTTTCAGTTGTATTACCTCCTCCTAGATGGAGGAGAGGTGACCCTGAGCTGCATGGAGCCCAAGGGACAACATCCAGTTCAGAAAAGTGAAGGCAGTGCTGAAGTGCCTTTTTTGCAATCTTTTTAATGGTCAGCAGGGGGCGACTCCACTGGTTGCAAAAAAAACCAAAAAACAAGATGGCGACATCCAAAATGGCAAACTCAAGGCTTCAAAATGGTAGTCCACAAACTGATCGGTGATGTCATGGTGACCACATCTACCTCTTTTACACAATCTATGATCTAACCAGGAAAACGTGTGATCTGACCACCACAGATGCATACATGCTGCTAAGTCTAAATGAGAATGTCTCCAGATGCATCACTTTAAATGTGTAAATGTGGCCTGTGTGTTCATATGTGCGTGCACTTTTACTTGTTCTTGAGGTGGCACTCAGTATGTGGTCCTGTTCCTCCTCCTAATTGTGTGTATTTGTTGTTGCCTTGGCCCCGTTCCACAGGCCAGCCCCAGTGGGCCGGGCCGGGCCAGACCAGGCCACTTTAACTCACGCTGGGAAAAAAGACTTGTGGTCCAAAATCACAAGTCAGTACAGTAGTTATTTTTTCCAATAGCTGCTGGAGCATGAAGCATAGTGAGAGTGGTTAAAGGGCTGGTAGATGGATGGTGGGATGGAGCTTGAATCTCAGTATGTGGGCCAAAGAAGCACTTACTTTTTTTCAGCTGCTGTCTCCGTTCTGCTGTCTTTCTCCTTTTCTGTTTCTCTGGCTAACTGTACTCAAATTATTAGCAGTTAAGCCAAAGTTGATACTTAAAGCCTCTGTTGTGGGTGTGGATGAGGGGCAAGGTGAGAGAATGAGGGGAAATCGTAAACTTGTTCTCTAAATGTCTGTTCTCAGTTGGTAATTTCTTGACTCAACCGATTGGGTTGAGCCTCCATCTTTAATAAAACTCTTTAGGACGGGAGTAGAAAACTGTGAGCACACATATAGAAAAGCAGGAGAGCAGTACCTCTTTGTCCTTTCAAAATCTCACATGTTCTTTTAATCTGTGCAACGATTCAGACAGTTCTGACATCTATTTTCATCCCCTCCCCTGTTCTTTAATTTAATCTGCCAATCTCTGTGACACAAGGTTTCATACACTCCTCCGTCTCAATCGACGGAGGGCCCCTGACTCTTCTGAAAACTGTAAGACATCACCCAAACTACAGGTTAGTGGCATGGTAATAAGTGAACACACACTCATTTTGATTGACAGGCAGTGATGACAATAACACCATTATGCATTAATAACACCACAATATGCTAATGTACGGTACATTAGTAATCCCCGGAGATCGCACAGCAACATGCTAAATGTTTTAGCATGTTGCGTTAGCTGTGACATCAGGATGCTGATGGAGCTATTGGGCCAAGGCATTCAGAGGAAAGGCTCATTGGCTGGTCACTGGTCAAAGATGGCAACTTGCAATCACAGTTTTTCCACTTTGAAATAGCCTTCCTTTAAGTCTCAGAGAAGCCAAAGCAGTGCAAATTTAAAGATATCTTTAAACGCACTTGTCTTCTCTAGTTTGTCTCTTTGTATAATATGAGCATTATTCATGTAAAGCTTCCTCAGCTCTGTTCACTCTCTTTGGGCTTCTCTGCTTGTTAGGGGGTTGAAGAACAACCTGACTGTGAGATGACCCTCCCTGCACAGAAACTCACTACATAAAGCAGAAACAACAGCTGACTCTGCTAGAGTTTACAACTAAAAAGTAAATAAGTTAATTAAACAAGACAGCAGTACAAGATGGCTAACTACAACAGTAAAAGGTGAATAATAAAAGATAATAAGCGATAAGAATAACAAAATACTGCACAAAATAGATGTGGTAAAATAGTAAAATATTAACAATACATAAAATCAATAACAATTCTGATGTTGAAAATAAGTTATTTATAATAGTTAATAAGATATTCGTGCTTGTAGTGTCGTGTATAACTGTAGTGGGTCTGAACAAATAGATAAGAATGAATCTGCAGATGTTTCTGTTCAAACCCAGACCAAACTTTCCAGACCAAACAGGCAGTAAAACAGGTTTTTGAATTACGGCCATAAGAAGTTGTTTAACATACAGGTAGAAATGTACACGGTCCAGTGGTATGAGAGATAAGCTGCAGACTCACACACACAATCAAACCCATCATAATAAAACCATGACATTATTAAACACTACATAAAAACAGGATTACAGGAACCAAGCTGGGATAACGCAGAGTGGCCCGTTTACCCACTTCTGTTCAAAACAGAGCATCACAAAATGAAGACTGTGCAGAGCTAGTGGGAATACTGAAAACTTTGCTGCTATTTACAATTAATAGTGTTAATATAACACTAATCTGGGATTCACTAATTTGCACCCTTCACCCTGCGACAAATTCTTTTCAACAGTTGTCATCACTCCTTAGCACACCGTAATGACTGAAGGATTAAAGCAATCTTTGATCATATACCCTCGACTGGAGTATGTATTGGCCTGTAGTCTCAAACACACTATCTGTCTAAAGCCCAGTGGCCTACTGCTGCTACCACTCATGCGTACATCAAAGTACATCTTACACCCTGACTAGCTTCTCTGTGAGGGGGTTTTAGAAAAGCCTGTCAACTCTGCTGCTGTGCCCTGTGTGTGTGTGTGTGTGTGTGTGTGTGTGTGTGGATGTCTGTACGTGTGTGTGTGTGTGTCAGTGAGCATTGCAGGTGCTGGCATGTCCAGGCTTCCGCCTAATCCCCATGTGAGCATAAATAAGCTGCCTAGCTCTACCTCCTTACATAACCACTCTGCCAGAGAATGGAGGGAGACGTGATGGTGTGGATACAAAGACAGGAGGAGGTTTTTCTGATGAGAAAATTGGAGGAAAGGAATCTGTCGGAGAAGGGAGGGAGATGACGGTAGAAGTAAACTGTTAGCGGAAGGTGTGAAAGTGTGGATACAATTTCTTGATTCAGTTTTCTTTCCCTGTCTGGTGTTGCACATGAAAACATTAAAATGTCCGTCTTTTTAAAAAAAACAGCACAATGGCTCTGGCTATAGTTTGCTCAGACTAAAGTTTTACTATCTCCATCACTCTCAGGTCTTTTTCCTTGTTTCCCATTTTCTGCTCTTCTTGTGTCTGTACAGTAAGACCCCTGGGCGGATGCTGGGAAATGTCAAAATTGTAATTTGTGGCACTGCTGGATCTCTTTTAAAGTCATCATTGGCAGAACTACACACCCGTTCACACACATTCACACACTGAAGCTGCTTCAGGAGCAAGTTGGGGTTCAGTGTCTTGCCCAAGGACACTTCGACATAGGAGCTAGGGATCGAACCACCGACCTTCTGATTGAGTCATTAGTGCAATAAGAACAAGGTCCCTCACAGGCTTTCCACCCGTAAACTCCGCTTACTGCGCCTGCTTATTCCCCTCAGTCACAAACCAGCCAATCAGCAGCCTAGGAAGTAAAACAGATTAAAAAAACTGCAGGAATGAAGAGGAGGTGATATTATCACTGCCAGCATGTCATTAAGCGCTTAAACTGCTGAACTAAAGTACATCAAACTTTTGCCCATTTTCTAGCTGGCTGTGACCTTCCTCTCTCTCTCTTAAGCAGTTGTGCTGATGCAGGGTCAGAACTTTTTCACTCTTGCAGATAATCACATTAGCGAAATGACTTCAGCAAAGTGATCATTCCCAAAAATGAAAAGAAATCCTGATGCAACGCTAATGCTTACAAAGTCCAGCTGTAATAGAGGGGACTGATCATAACCGATTTATGTTGTTATGGCCTAAATTGCACATAACTAACACACACACATATGTATGTATGTATGTATGTGTGTATATATACACTACTCACAAAAAGTTAGGGATCTTCGACTTTCAGGTGAAATATATGGAAAATGTAAAAAGTGAATGCTACAGTGATATTATATCATGAAAGTAGGGCATTTAAGTAGAAGCATGCAATGGTGATTTTATTCATCTTAAACAATGTATTTAAAGAAAATCTACCAACAGTGGTAGGTATACCACAACAAAACATGTTCAGTGTCTCAATAAATTGGGATGTGGCCAAAGGACGTCCACTCCTCTCCTTTCTGTGACTCTTCCAGTCTCTGTATCACTGTTCCAACCTCCTGATGACACTCTGTGACCCTCTAAGCTCAGTGAACACCTCCGTCTGAGGACTTCCTGTTTGAAGCCTCCAGTGTTGAGGTGCTGCTGATCAACTGTTAGGTGTCGTCTTGGTCTCATGATGTCAGAATGTGAACAGCAGGATGAGGAGGACTGTTTAAATACCAATTCTAACTGAAGCAGGAAATGTATTGGTGGTGGTTCATGGATCAAACCTGTTGTGAATGTTGCTGTTAAGCTTCTTGTTAGAGAACAGAAACTTGTGCAAAAAGTACTGAACCACTGAACAGTTGGACATGTGCATTCAAAGGTTTAGAGAAGGTCACATTAAGTTCACCTGGAAAGGTTAGAATGCATTTTAGGTTCATCCTGAAATTTCACCTGAAAGCTGAATATCCCTAACTTTTAGTGAGTGGTGTATATATGCATACATACATACATACATACATATACAGTGTTTCATTGGGGGGGTTGACGCAACATATTTTCCGACGCGTTCTCTGTCCGCTGGTGGGAGTGTCCTCACCTGTGTCTCTGTGTGTGTACGTGTGTGTGCATCAGGGTGGAACTCCAGAGAGCAGAGAAGAATTGTAAACACGCGACAGAGACAGAAATGATATGCCGTCGTGTAAATAAGATAGATAACATCAGGCTGTTTAGCTTGTTTAATGAAAGAACAAGGTACAGACCTGTTCTATAGGAAAGGGAACCTTAAATGACTTCTGTTGTGATCTGCCGCTACATAGAAAATAAAAGTAAGTTGACCTTCAAGGGGGGGCAGGGGGGCTGTTGGAGGGGGGCAGGGTGCCCCCCTAATATAATGGTAGGGGAAACACTGATAAGCCCCAATAAGCAGCAGATCTACAGTATTGTGTCCTCTCAGGCCATTTCCATTTGTCTCTGTGTACGTTTGTATTGTCACTGTCTTTGTCTTTGTGACTTGTTCATTCTGAGCCATGTAGGACCTTCTGTTTTTTTCTTTTCTTTCAGCGTTCTGTGTTTGCTTTGTTCACTTAATGAACTGCAGATTCTTGAATTTTCACTGCATCTATGTCCCCGATGTACCAAGCAGCTGGCGTGTTGGGTGCACACCATTTTGGCCACACATTTTGTCACTTAAACATAGCGTAGAGCTTGTGAACAGGCACTGTGGCAGTTGAGTGGACTGTGATTGACGCTTTACTGTCAGCAGTTGAATCAGTGTGTGTCTCGACACGAGAAAAAAAGACAAAGACAAAAAGAAGAGCAAGAAGGTTTAAGGGTCCTTTAAAACAACTGGTGAGTTGTGAGTTTCCTCACCAGCAAAAAAAAACCCACCAGATCCTGGAGCCAAATACGTCTGACATCTCCAAATGTGATAGAGGCCATGGTGTCTCCAAAAGTGCAGCTGCAGGCTACGGGTGTGCTACTCTGTGCTCTTTTGTCTTTCTTTGTACATGCGCAAGTACCACTGAGTAGGACAGGGAGAAAAAGGAGAGAGGCGCTGATGATTTACTTTTGATTTTGAAGGTCTAAATTGAAAGCTCATTGTGATCCATTTTCCATTTAGAATGGAAATCATGACGCCTCTAATGAATACCCCTATAGCATCTCATGGCAAAGGATGACCTCTAGTGATTTAGTGAACCCTCGGGCCTTTCATTCAGCACTGTCTGTGACAAAAGTAATGCTCACTCTGACAGTGGATCTTCCCAGTGCTCAGAGGATGTATCTTAGAAGACCTGTTAGCACCCCCATAAGGAGAACGATCCTAACAATCTTTTGGGCAGATTCCCAAGCCCCCAGAAAACAGGATGAATCCCTCACACTTGGAGTTTTGATGAATAGAATTAGTCATTCGTGCTGCCAACTATTTAAAAGAACAATAGTAAGAACTCGATACCAGACTGAAAGATGGCGCCCACTCACACGAATAAGACCATACCACCCAAAAAGTTTTCTAGCTTTAAGCTTGGCTTCCTGTATGCGCTCCCCCTGCACATGCTCCTCAGTGTTCCTCCTGCTGGCCCTGTCCTCTTATTCATGTTTGTCCCAAAGACCTTACATTGGGATGATGTTGCACAATAAAATATAAAACCTTTAAAAATGCATAATTCAAAGAGTAATAATTGACTTAACAGTTTTAGTGAGGGCTCTCTTATGAGGGTGGTCTCAGGGTAAAGAGCTTTCTGCCGTCATCAAGAGGAGCAAGACTCAAAACGTACAAATGAGGATAATGGTGGACACCTCCAGACAGTCAGACCCTAAAGCATTTGTGCACACAGAAAGGAATGAAAAGAGAGAGCTAAAGAGAAAAGTTTTAAAGTCCACCTGCCTTTGCTACAGAAATAAAACTCAATATTATATTTCATGGTGATAGCTCTAATTATTATTTCACACACTTGCATTAATCATCATTTTGCACCATCACTGACAGACGTAGTGTTGCATAACTAATTTTTACATATATCAAAAACTGTGGTGCACATATACAGACAGTGACAGACACTATATCTTTTGTTCCACTGTCAGAACATTTGAGGGCAGTTATAGTGCAGAAGGTAGCAAATAGGGAGTGGCATAGTATTGACTCGACATATCTGATGTCTGACAGAATCTGTTTGGGTTATTTCATCAGTCGTGTCTCTCTGTAGATGATCTTCCCCCCTCACCCAAGGCTCCATAAACATGTTAATGACATTCATTTAGTGTCCGTTCTCTTGAATGTTTCCTCCAGGCTGAGGCCTTCTCATAGCATTAGGTCTGTTAAATTCCTGTGCTCCTCACTTCCTATTCATTTGCCTCCTATCAGCCTCACTGGGTACTGCTTTCACTGATAAGAGGAAGGGTGTCATTATTGTTACTTTATCTCTTTTTTTTTAAGTTTCCTCTGTTTTATCTTTTGTATTGTTATCTTTTGTTTCTTCTGTCTATGCAGATAGAATTATTCAGTTGTTTTGTAGAGTTTATGCCAAGAAAATTGAACAGATCACTCAATTGTAACATCAACTGACACACTAGAAGTGGCAGTCTAATCTAATAACCAGGAGAACGTGACTGTCATCTTTATCAGGAGCTGGTGGCACAGTTGAATAAAGCAGCCTGGTGTAAAGCAGCTTAGTGAAACTTCCTCGCTCCTTGTTTCCAATGACCCGACTGGCTGACACACATGTGTAGAGGGGCAGCTGTCCTCACCACAGGTTGGCCTATCGGGCATAGTCTCCATGTGAGTGATGCTACTAACTTGTGTGTCGTAAAGCTGGTGACATTTATGGAATGAGACACCGGGTGATTGATGCACTAAGAAGTTGGGACAGAGTTCGGTCTGCAAATCACCTTTTACTACAGCAACACACACACAGATGCAGATAGATGGCATGCAATATAGGACACCCTATCTTTTTGATGCTGTCGTAAATTCCCATTGGTTACCCTGATGTGGAATGCAGCAAATACTCTTCTCTCCTGTAAGTCTTTTTCCTCATTCCGTCACAGGGTCAGTTATATAGTGCCAACAGATTAAGGCCCCAGCTCTCGGCACCACTGTCAGGTCAGCTGAAGTGCAGAGAGCAAAGGTTAGGAGTTGCTGTGTGGTCATTAAGTGCTTATTGCTGTGGCCACACATGTTTACTTTTTACACCAGAGACGGATCTTCTCTTTGCTCATCCCTGTGTCTAGAGAACACAGAGACACATGTTCATCCGCTTCAGCACTTCTGCTGCATTCACACAGATATGCAGCCACACACACCAGCTGAACCCTGACAGGCCATGGGTGTGTTGTAGAACACTGCAGGACTGCTCCACTCGTGGCTGTGGGATAGGGGTCGTTTCATATCCAGATAAATATCACAATATCGTACCATTTCTGTAAATTCAATGAAAAGATAGTAAAATGAATAATATGAATAGGTTTCAGTTCTGTGTCAGACTTTATATCTAAACTTCCTCCATGCGACAGGAGTAGCCCTTCTTTTTAGGTATGGGCTCCTCGTTCTGTCTTGACTGGTCACTATTACACACAGTCACATTTACTCTCGTCCATTTGTGTTGTCTTCATGCAGATTTCCTGCCTGTAATGTGGAGCACTGTCCAAATGAAAGAAAAATATTGCCGTATGGAGTGTGATTTGATTTCATCATATGATATATGAACATTTAATTTCCAGAAGGACAGATGTTAAGAATAGATAAATGAATGAGGAGAGAAGTACTATTATTATTGTCAACGTTACAGAAGCAGAAGTGGCTTCATCACTGCCCTAAAACTGCGTAGTTCTGTTTTACATTAGATATAAAATGAAGGTTGTGTAAAACATAAATATTAATAATGCACATCCGTGCTATAATTTCGTAACGTAACATAAAATGATTTTCCTTCTTCCACAGTATGGATCACCTCTAAAACACAGGAGTAAAATCTGGGTCAGTAAGGAACAGAGAAGGCGTGTTTGCACAAATGGGACTCCCCCTGCTTCTCTTCCTGTCCACTATTCTCTCCTTCTCTCTGTCGCCCCCCCCACCTCTTCCCCCTCTCTCACCCTCTTCCTGTTATTTTAGTGAGAGTGGCTAAAGTGGAGGAATCATCCGAACAGAGCAGCCCGTGTGCAGCTGACTTCTATTCAGAGCTCTAATGGCTGATGCTGTGTGCAGCTGAGCCCCATTCAAAGCCAGAATGGCTCCTCAATGTACTGTTGATTTCTTACAAGACGCCCAGTTCCGCCTGTTTCCCCCCTTCCATCATGCTCTCCCCCATCTGGCAATACTACGTGGCAAAACTACGTTCTGTAGCTGTTGATGTAACATTGCTCTAAAACGTGTCGACCCTTCTCACCCAGTTTAATCCAGTGCTGGCAGCAGGAGGGCGGTCAGCTCACCTTCCAGAACTTTGAAAATTAGGATTAAACGCAAATGTGTTATATTGTACATAACTAACCAACCACATGTCACTCTCACGATAAAAACGTGTAAATGTGTATATTTATGATCTTTTGTGCTTCAAGTCTGTTTTTGTTAGTTTTACAGGCATAACTATTGATTGTGTAATGGGCTCTTAGTGCTGCCAAGACACAGGTGACCCACACTTAGTGCTGTGTCTGAATGTATCCTGTGTAGAACCAGACGGACGACTGAACGTGGAAATGTTTAGGAAGTTATAAGGAAATAATGGTCCATGGCTTGGAATCCACGCTTTATCAGTAAATTCAGTTTTTGCTATAACTGCTGTGCCCTGCACACACACTGTACACGGGTAGACACGCTACATTAGCCATCTGTTGATCCACTTGTCACGCCTCAGTTTTTATCCTCTCCTGGTCCCCTTTAGACTGTAACTTTTCTTTTTAACCTTCACGTTTTTACCTTTTCTTGAATCTACTTATCCAAGGCTCAGTATTTTTTCACACCATTGCCCATCATGCCTGCCTTTCCTCCGTCCTCTCTGTCCCTGCTCCTCCACGCTCTCTTATTTGTTGTTTTATAGCATGCGGCCTCGAGCAAGGCCTGACATTTGCTGCGCTCCATCGGGTGGGGGTGGAGGGGTACGGGGGCCAGAGGTGAAGTGACTTCAGTGTGGAGAGAGATAACGCAGCAGCGCAGAACTTGACTGCATTACTAATGAGAGCTCTTTGACCCATTATACCCGCCTCAACAAAGTTTGGGTTGAAACATATTCCTGCTGGAGTTTGAGTGTAATTTTAAATAGACTTGTCGTTTTGCTGCTTGCTTTGAAGTGTTGACTTCTTGAAGTTGACAAATTCACTGTTTGCAAACGGTTGTTTGCAGATTTCCCCTCAGAGCCCGGCTCTTCAGACCAAAAAGTTTTAGAAAAAGCTGTAAGAAAACTTCAGCTTAGACCCTCTTGCCTTTCTTTCCTGTTGAAACTTGCACACTGTATGTCAGCATGCACCATTCAGGGTATCCAGTCAGCAGTTTGTTTCTTAGATAAGTAACAACAACTTTAATTGTTTTAATGAAGGGGTGTATGCATGTAGTCTATTTACCTAAAGAGTCATTCCCTCACTGCACTCAGAAGCAGCCTGTACCCATCATGTGATGGTGAACTGGGGAGACTGAGCAATGCTTCTGCTCTTTAAACTGGTGACCCAGTGGCCAGTGTTGGTTTCTGGGAGTGTGTGTGAGAGAGACAGAGCTGGAGAGGGCTACATGCATGTAACACCGCACAATCCCCCCCGGTCACAGTTGCAGTTTACTCAGCAACACTTCCCGTAGTGTTTATTTCAGTCAGAGTGTGATCTACGTTGTGCACATGTGTGCATGGAAGTAACTTGTGTGTGTGTGTGTGTGTGTGTGTGTGTGAGGCTCCTGCATGCTTGGGCTCGGTGCCGTCCTACCTCACCCTTCTGACGCTAAGCAGCTTTAGCTTGATCACCATCTGTTCGACCAGTCTGTGTTTGTGCACAAAGACTGCCTCACACTCCTCACCCACTCAGGCACACACACACAAACACTTGAGCAGCGCTGCTTGTGTTCAAACCACAGCCAATCTGCTGCAGCCAGGGGTGGTGTTTTGTTTAGCTGTGAAATGGGTGCTTTCACATTATACCACAGAGGTTGTGCTTTGTGTAATTTGCTGTAGGATGGGTAATCTGCAGAAGGCTGCAGGTAGTGTGTGTATTTGGGGGGGGGGGGGGGGGGGGGGGGGGGGGGTGTTTGCTTGTCCCAGGGTTGCTGTGTCTGTGGTTGCTCCGTTAGTTAAAAGTTGCTCCGCTGGTGAACCCAGCTAACTGCTGTCTTTCCCCGTTCACCCATAGGGCACAGGCGAGACTGTGAAAGAGATTCAGGAAACACAGAGAGGTGAAAGGTGCAATGTGCTCATTTGGACATAACCATTTTATATTCACTCCACTTTACAGGTCCTCTGAAACTGAACCAGTCATTTAGACATATGATCATTAGAGCTGCAGTTTGTAGCACTGTAATCCAGGTAACAGTCTGTCTAGAGCATTGACACACTGTTGTCAGTAATAATGTCAAGGATCAATAATATAGAATAGCAGCAGTGGATGTCTGGTCAGAATAATTCTGCTTGATTTAACATTTGAGAACTTTGGGATCGCTCATGAAATGGAAAAAAAGCCTTATCGGAAAACCAGTTTGTGTCTCCCAGGGTTTCTTCACAAAACACAGTCATAGTTTGCACCTAGAAAAGAAGCGCAGCACATAATCCTACAACCTTTTTGCTCAACTCCTAAGGAATAATCCTACAAAGCAGCTAACAAAGATGTGACATCTGAATGACAATAATCACAATATTTTCCTCTAAGCTGGTATCCCCGTCCTCTCCTCTCCCCTGCCATGCCTGACATATTTACCTGGGTCCTGGTAGAGTTGCAGTAGAGAGTTAAATAACTAGCAATTCAGAGACACACAGCGTTTCCTCCTCCATTCTTCTCTACTGTGAAATTGTACAAAACCTGATGGAAAGTCAGTGTAGTTCATGCTGCTATTCTTGAACTGGAAACATTGGCCTTGCTTTGTGCCAAGTCAAAGCATTGTTTCAATATCAGAACAGAAACCCGGGTGTCTCCTCCATTACTGATGGCCCCCTAATGTACATATTAATCAGTAATAAACAGTATGTGTCTGCTGAGCTGTCACGGGTGTTTCCCTGCTGTTCTCCCACTGCATGCTGGGATAGGTTTCAGGAATAAGCAGGTATAGATGGATGGGGTCATGTGCCTGCTGCCACCATCTTTCACCATCGTTCTTATGCAAGATCCATTGCTCCATTTATCAGTATCAGCACCAGCTTCCCTCCCTCCTCCCTGCTGCTAAAAACCTCATCTTCCCAACACATGCACACATTCACACATATACCGACACACCAGTGTGTACAGGACAGTTGAAGCCCATTACTCCAGTGTTGTGAGTGCAGTTATACCCGGGAGCTTTATTTAGACAGCATCTTCCTGCTGTATTGCACTATAACCCTGACCTGCTGCCTTGTTAATTGTAACCCACAGCCTTGAGTGGTAGACCTCTGTTTATCCCACTGACTGAATAGGATGATGCACTCACTCCACAGGAGGGATGATTCAATTCATGAACTCTCCAACCTCAGCAATGAGAACCAAAGTGCAGTCCTGGTTTCTCTCTGCATGAGCCAATATGCTGCTACACACAGTGCTGCACAGGAAACAAGCATAACCCACGCACACACTTTTTTTTTCTTTTTTTTATTTGCCTCTTGGGTTAGCATTTTGTCGTAACTTTGATGCATCCAGTAGTAAAAGGAGCAGTTGTAGTTAGGGAAAGAGGGAGCAGTAGTAGTGTCATGACTTCATTACTTCAGTAAATAACTTGTGGAATATTGGAACCATATCATGCACCTGATGAAAGTGCGTCAATCAAAAGTGCTTGTTTGAGCCACCAACAGGCTCAGATTGTTACTCTAAGTGTGTGACAGCATTATGGAAAGGATCCCTGCGGAGATAGACCTGGAAGATCCTTTTGGTTTAACCACACACAGGCGTCATATTGCTCTGCAAAGCCACTAGACTCCACTGACAAAAGCTGTGATTTTACCTCACAGAACACTGGAGTTACTGGTTTACTGCTTTTTCTATAGATAAGTTTGTTTGTGTTATTGTGTGTTACAGAAATATTATTTTGGAACTTGCCCTTTAACGCATAAAAGTCACACAGTAACACAAATAAAGCAAAAACACAAGTTTGATCGTGCACATTTCGCGAAAGGATTATAGAATATAGTATATTACAGACCAATTCCAGAACTTCCAGTATTTACTGTGTCAAAATAGGGCCCAAATTTAGAAATATCAGAGTTATCCTTTAATATTGTGATATGGATTTCACCTGTAGTGTTAGTTTCACCCTTCTTTCTCACTTAAAGCTGCCATAATTAATTGTTTGTTTTGGTTCACTCTCATTCTCAGCAGGAGGCTGTTTTCAGCAATAAAAGTCTATATGTCACCTGTCCAGCAGCCGATAGCAGGCAGATTACGTTGGCAACCAGCTAGCGAACATGGTGAAGCATTTAGTAGAGAAAGGGGCAGATATTTCCCTCCAGAGTTGGTGGAGACTGAAACTAAAATAGAGTAAATGTTGGACTGAAAGTCATCAGGTGGCCAGAAACATGACATCCAAATAAATGCTGATGTTGCTCCAGATAGTTGCGATGGTATATGTTGTGTTTACAGCTTGTTTGAGTGGCCAAAAGATCTGTTACTGCAGGCTTAGCATAGTGGTTGGCAAGAACACATGTTGATTTTTTTGTCATCTGTATTGTTAAGGGGTCCCTTCAGCGTGGTGAGAAGATGCATCAACAGAGAAACAGGGCAGCAGTTTGCTGTCAAAATTGTGGATGTGGCCCAGTTCACCTCCAGTCCTGGACTCAGCACGGAAGGTAAGAGATCACAACCTCTCACTGTATCTCACTGTATCTCTCATCTTTGTCTGTTACTCACTGCTGTTTCTCTGTGTCCGCGAATGGAACCGAGGATAATTGCTTTTTGACAGTCTGTTATTCATCCCACTCTGTCACACACTAAAAGCTGGTTAAGTGCCATGCAGAGGTCAGAAGATTGTCCTTGTTTATGTGTGAGCATGTCTTCTTTTATGTGTTTTGAACAAGTCCTTTGAGCACACTTGCTCTTTTCTGCACTGGCCTACTTCTCATTCTCTCAGTCGCTCACAACCACACTTGGGAGTTTCCCAGTTCAATCACAGTCCTCTGCTGTTGTCTGTGGGTTGTTCCAGTGAAGCAGTTAATTATTAAACCATGCTGAGGGCACCTTGAAAGCATTTGTTTAGGAAAGAAGTATACTATGCCCCCACTTAACGTAGATTTAGCTTCCATTTATTTTAAGAACAAACACCTTTCAAAGTCATTTATGATGCAGAGGGAGATGCTTTCTTAGTTTATACTTACATACGTAATTATTATTAATTCATCAGACTGTTGTCCGTATATTGATTTCAGATATCTAAAAGTTGTACATACTTTTGATGACCTTGTTTTCATGTAGCATTCATTAAGGTGCAAACTGTATGATATCACTATTACAATAGAACATACATTTTACATGCAGTGATTATTATTATTATCATATTAAAGTGATTATTATTATTATGCTTATTATTATTGTCCAAAATCATTTAAGAGGCTTACAAAGAGAATGCACAGTAGGTCAACAGAAGGACTAATTAACCACTCGACCTTATATTTTTGTTGTGATATACAGAGCTTGATTACACCGGAGCTGCTGTGATTGAGTATTGTCAAGACGAGTCAAGCACAGGTCCTATCAGATATCTCCCACTGGCTGAAGGAGCAGTGTGTGGGGGGTAGATAAGAAAGGAGGAGAGACTGAATGAAAGATGTATGGATGGTGGAGTGAGTGATATGGCAGGAACTATTAGATGAATTGGAAAGAGATTTAGAGGAAGGAATACTTTGTTAAAAAAAGAAAACGTGGCCAATCTGCTGTGAGACAGCTTTACTGTGGTCCAAACATCCAACAGCTATTTTCAGAAAGCAATAAACAGACCTACAATACTTAACTGTCTTCCCCTGCATTTACCTCTCCCTGTGCTGTATGGAGGAATACGTGCAGGGACCAGGAGGTTCATGTTACAGATAGAGATAGAGTTCATGTTAGAGATGCTCATAATTTATGTTCAGTTTAGTTACTAATATCACCAAGACTTTAATGTTAGTGTAATGCTTATATTCCCCCGCCTCTAGTTTTTATGCTCAACTAGGCTAAACAGATGCTTCTTGCGCCCGGCTCTATACTTAATTAATGAGACTGATACAAATTTTCTCAGCTAATTTTCCGAAAGATAGCTGATCGACATATTTGCTAAACTGTTCCTGTTCCTTTTGACTGTCATCTGTAAATGAATGATCCATTGTTAGCCATATTTGTCGAACTATCAGTACTTGTGGCTGCGTAGGTAGTAAGCATGGGAATTGAGTGTTATATAAGTTATGATTTGATCATAAACATGTTTGTGGTTTCTTTGTATTCTAGCACTGTGCAGCTGTAGGTTGAATTTGCTTTAAAATGATATTGGCAGAGATCGGTGTCTAACTTCACATGAGGACGTGTCTCACTTGGCTGTCGCTATAGGTTCTTGAGATCTTGATCTGTCAGTCTGCCTACTTTGGTCCAGACTTGAATATCTCAACAATTATTGTCATGACATTTTGGAAAGACATGCATGGTCCACAGAGGATGAATCCCAATATCCTCTTTTATGCTACCTTCTCAAGGAAGGAATGTTACACCATCATTCTGCCTTGCCGTCTGTGTAAAATAGAAATGGCTGGCTGCCATTCAGTCACAAAACAGGATACCACTAGAAACCATCGCTGTTGTGTTACCCATCACACCTCTTCAGCTTATCTGCCTGTCTAAAATCACACACTGGGGAGGCAATTAGCCGCCGTTATTTTTGGTTCAGTGTAAAAAAAAAACAACAAACCAAAGTTGGCTCAAAGGCGAGCCTTCTGTACGACGATGTTGCGTAATGTCGGTGTAAAAAGGACCAAAGACGCCGGTGATCTCCTGACTTTTTCTCTGCCACCACCATGAGGTGGTTCAACTGAAATGTCTTGACAGCCATTGGATGGATTGTCCTGAAATTTAGTTTAGACAATCATGTCCCCTGTAATCGCTTTAGTAACAGCATGCTAACCGGCTTAATACAGATGGAGAACATGCTGAGCATTACCTGCTTCAGCATGTTAATATTATCATTTTGAACATGCTGGCAATGTTGCCGTTCAGCTTGGAGCACCACTGTGCCGAAGTGTAGCCTCATAGAACCAGCACGGCTTTAGACTTGTTCCCACACTGGCAACCTGTCCAACATCTCTCTCACCAAATGTTAGTACTTGTCAATGGATAAGCATGTATGGAACAGCTTGTATAGAAAAAGGGGGAAAAGCAGTTTTAAATATGAAGAAATTGCACACACAGAAAAAGGTCCACTCATATAGTAGAATGTACTTGTCTCATTTTCTGTATCTGTTTTCTATACATGTAAGGTCATTTGGAAGCTATGTACACTTGTTCATGTGCTTTTTAATTGTGTATCTATTACAATTGAATTGACATTTAAGCCTTGTTTTGTTGTGTCACTGTGCAGACATGCTGTGAGTTCAAGATAGTTAATGTTTTTTGGAGGAGCTTTACCTGCCACATTACATAGTAGCCGCCCATACCTTCTCTAATCCAGCATGGCGGGCATGTCAGGGCATCTCTTTAGTTTTCTTAATCTTCCCCAAAACAGACATGAAATGCTCCACCATTTGTACTGTAATGTGTCACAAAACACAACAAGCTTCCTCACACTGTAGAGCAGAGATTTTTAAAATCACGTCTACAGGAAATTGTATTCTTTAGTCTTGTGTTTTTTATTTTTTGTTGTGTCTGTTTATGGGATGATGTCACGCAGGAGCAGAAAGCCGCCGCTTGTCATGAGTCTACTCATTTAATACCTGACACCAGTGTGGCTTTATCTAGAGTTAAATGTAAGGGTGGAGACGGGCTGAATAAGAATAGAGGTCATATAACAGTCAGAAAATATCAGAGTGAGAACAGTGGGGATTGTTTTAGTGACGCTCCTACTTGGAAAGACTCAGCTCTTTCTTCCCAGATGACCACAATTCTTTCAAATGCCCGGCTTTATTTTACTCTTTTCTGGGTTTCAGCAGAATGATATAGAGTTCTTGTCCACATCAGAGATACCTGAAGACCCTATTTTACATATGGCAATGCCTTTTATACACACTAGCCTTTTCAGGTCATTTAAAAAGTTGTCTGTCCACACTGACATGCAAAAATAGCGTGGAATATACTGTAGAAACTGTAGAAAACCCTCATTTCAAACCCTGGCTGACCAAGGACATTAAGGAAACACTGAACAGGAAGAAGGCTGCGTTCAGGAGTGGAGACAAAGAGGAGCTGAAAAGGGTGCAGAGAGAACTGAGGGTGAAGATCACAGAGGGGAAGGACTGTTACAGGCCGCCCACAGTATGTGAGGCTTCGGGACATTACATCGGACACCATCGTGAGCAGCACGGGGGCGCCACAGGGGACGGTCCTGTCTCCCTTCCTGTTCACACTCTATACCTCAGAGGTTCTGCTCACAATCCTGCCACCTGCAGAAGTTCTCGGACGACTCTGCCATCGTGGGCTGTATCAGCAGGGATCAGGAGGCTGAGTACAGGAGTGTGGTGGACAGGATCGTGGAGTGGTGTGGACTGAACCATCTGCAGCTCAACGTCACGAAGACAAAGGAGCTGTTGGCGGACTTCAGGAAACGGAGGACCTGTCCGAAGTCACCATCAATGGATCAGAGGTGGACATTGTGGATGACTACAAATTCCTTGGCATTCACATATAGTGGCTTGCGAAAGTATTCAGCCCCCTTGAACTTTTCCACACTTTGTCATGTTACGACCACAAACATAAATAAATTTTATTGGAATTTTATGTGAAAGACCAACACAAAGTGGAACACAATTGTGAAGTAGAAAGAAAATTATACATGATTTAAATTTCTTTTACAAATAAAAAACTGAAAAGTGCGGTGCTTGGGGAGCTGTGTTGTCTGGTAGGGTCTCCCAAGGCAAAATGGTTCCAGGGGAGGGTCCAGACAAAGAGCGGTTAAAAAAAACTCCTGTATGAAGCGGAACCCAAAGAGCAACGTTCCCTCACCTGGGTTAGGGAAACCGGGGCCTCCTTCTGGAGCCACACCTGGGAGGGGAGCTCGCCGGCGAGCGTCTGGTGGCTGGGCCTGGATCCAGCCCAAAGGAACAACTTGGAACTGCAACCCTGTGGGCTCACCACCTGCAGGGGCTGCTATAGGGGTTGGGTTCGTGGAGGGCCGGATGACCGGCCAAGGCGGGGTCCTGGGCTGTGGACCCCCGGCATCGTAAAAGTAAAATCTAGAATAGAGTTTAAAATCCTTCTCTTAATGTTCAGGCTCCATCATCTCTTAAAGAGCTTATAGTACCGTACTACCCCACTAGAGCACTGTGCTCCCAGACTGCAGGTCTACTGGTGGTTCCTAAAGTCCTCTAAAGTAGTGATGGAGCCAGAGCTTTCAGCTATCAGGCTCCTCTCCTGTGGAACCTCCTTCCAGTCTGGGTTCAGGGGGGCAGACACCCTCTCTACATTTAAGAGTAGACTAAAATGATGTGGTTCTCTGCTTCATGAATCACTGCTGCGGATCGTCGGCCACTCGTCATGTTTTTCAATAATATCAAACTGCTAATCTGTTAGTCACACTCCTATTGTTAGTGCTATAGTCACTGCTAGTACGCTGGTTGCTGTTTGTGCTGTCTCTCTCCCCCTCTCTGTTTCTCTCTCTCTCTCTTTCTTTGTCCAACCTCCACCCAACGCGGACCCCTACAGAAGCCGCCCACATTGATCCTGGGTCTGTTCCAGGTTTCTTCCTGTTAAAGGGGAGTTCTTCCTCCACTGTTGTCTAATATAATATCTGATGCTGCTCATGTGGGGATTCTTGAATCCTTAATGTTGAATTCCTGAATCGTTGGTCTCTCTCTAATTAAAGAGTTTGGTCTAGACCTGCTCTTTATGGAAAGTGTCTAGAGATAACGCTGTTGTGAATTGGCGCTCTATAAATATAGATTGATTGATTGATAGGTGTACATCATGCCAGAGATAGGCCAGAGATCTATGATCGACTTTCGTCTCATCAGATCTGCAGCCGTTTGTCTTGGACACTCGGGTGAAGAGAGGTGCAGAGCTGTCAACTGATCACCTGAGTTGAACTGAGTTGGATCAGATGGCGGGGGAGGGGCTGCTGGACAGACCCGATAGGCCCAAACGTGTTACAACCAATCACTGGCTGCTTCCACACCAGCTCCTTACAAAGGGGTATGTTTGTGAAGGTTTATTACTGGACACCCTCCCAGCTCTTAACGTGCTCTTCCACTTGCTGCTGTTTTGTCACGTGGACTCGACTCCATCTCCACAGTATCCGCAGGCTTTCAGTCAGTGAGGGAGAGAGCGAGGAATCTTGATTAAATGCTCTTCTCTTAGAAACTGTTTTTTGTTGTCTTTCTTCCCTTCGATGAAAAGTTGGTTTGACAGATCACAGCAAACTCCTAAATTAAAGTTTTTCATTGTAGCTTGTCTAACAGTGCACCGGTAGCATTTTTCTTCATTGCCAGCATTTAAGTTCACACATGTACAGTTGTACTGTGTGTGTGTGTGTGAACAAATGATACTTGGTCAGCAGCACACTCCCCAGTCATTTATATCCAATCACAGTCTCTGTAGCGCTCAGGAATCCATCAACCTTGTGCACTCCCCCCAGACGACAAGCGGTTGTTCTCATTGTTGATTTGTTTTTATTCCCCCTTTCTTGCTGCCTGTAGAAAGCAGAGCAGTTTCACTTGAGTGGGCAGCTGTAACACAGCACCACAGTAATCAAGCAGGAACACACGTACACACACGCAAACACCCTGCAGAGCTCCGGCCAAGGGAAGTGGGTCAAATGGTTCATGTCTTGGCAATGGATTGGCCAGCAGGGGCCTGACACACACACACACACACACACACACACACACACACACACACACACACACACACACACACACACACACACACACACACACACACACACCAGCTTTCTCTTCAGCATGTCCGGAGGTCTGTCTGACGAATAGGTCAGTCCTCAGAGGGGATGAGGGAGACAAGCTAGCCAGAGAATGAGCAAAATTCATCATGTGCCATCGCCTACTTGATTCCCTCGTCTTCTTTCATTGTCCAATCTCCCTGATTCCTTCAGTCTCTCCTTTTTCCTCTCTATTTCTATGTTCTTTTCATTTCCTCTCTCTGGTGTGTCACTGCTTACCTCCGTTATATGGCTTTCCTGTTAAAACAGCTGTAGCACTGTGTTCGTGACATGTTGTCCTGACTGTCTGTATAACCACTAATGCACATACAGTACCTGAAAACACACACAGACCTAGAGCTCTTATGGTGGAGCTGTGGTAGCAAGGCCTCCCCTGCAGGCTTTGGGTCCTAGTAGGAGGAACAGGGATGGCTGTAGAGATCACATCTGTTTATCCTCCCTGTCTATCTCTGGATCTTCTTTTCTGTTTTGATCCACCTCTCTCTCTCTCTCTCTCTTGCTCTCTCTCTCTCTCTAGCACTAACATTCTAGCTCACTCCAGGCTCCAATTCTCCGTGAAGGTACTCACAGCTGTGGAGAATTCTACGTACTGTATAAAGCATGAGGGAATAAATTAATATGCAACCAGTGGGATGCATTTCTGGGTACTTTGATAAATTGTGATATTTAAGGAGTAAAGCTCATCAGTGTCAATGAACCAGTAAGCATGCAGCATGCTTGTACCAAGTTCTAATGATGATGGTGACTGGCTGTCTAACCTAACATGCCATTAAGGCATGCAGGAAGAACACTGGTTAGCCGTCGCTATGGTGAGTGGTTACCACCGGTGAAGTTGTTGTGGGAGCGTGGTTTCAGCTCTCTGGCTCCTCCCAGGTTACTCAAGGTTCATCCGCTAACCCCTGTTAGCACTATTAGCATTGTAAGCAAAGCTAACTCCACATGATATCGGTATTTTCTTTTATATCCACAAACATCTCTTGTGGCAGCTGATCAGCTGTCACTGATTCATGTCAATTCTGTGAGTAACTTGATATCAGGCCAAACTTGAACTTGTCTCTTCTCTGCACTCGACTTAAGATTGTTAGGAAGGGCTTTTGCTGTGTAACACAACTGTACTGCTGCAAGTGGAGGGAGTGTTGCTGTCACTTCCACGAGTCCAAGAGAACCTTGTCTTTCAAGCAACAATTTAAGCTTATTTAATTAATGGCTTAGAATCAGGACCTTTAACAACCTATTTTCAGTAGCTCCTGAAAAAAAAAAAGATGTCAGATTTAGTAGGCTACAGCTTGTTTCAGTGTGCCAAACACAGAGCCTATCTAATCAGCATGTAAAGGGTAGGTTAAGTGTAAGAACTGGATCTCACTCATGGGCAGATACCCAATATTAAAGGACTCTGATCAGCATCAGTGCCAAAAATCGTAATGGGGACATCCCTATTTGCCAGCAGTAATTTTGGTCAATTTAAGTTATTAGTTCATTTTGTCTGCGGTCAAGATCAGTGGAATAGAGACAGTGGTTGAATTTGAAGCTCATATTCATGATAAGGCAAATATACAGTGAGCTCAGATGGGTTCATATGGTTTCATTTCTCAGCTGAAGTAGTGAGAGCAGCTTTGAAATGCTGATAAGAGCAAAATTAGGCTGGTGAGAGTTGATGAAACGGAGTACAATATTTCCACAGTCACACCTGTAGTTATATACTGTAACTTCTGTGTATGAGCGTCTGTGTGCAGTGTATTTCTCTGTCATTTTGTTGGTTATTAATTCTCTGTTGCTTACCCTTTAGCCACACACACAGCTAACTTAAAAGCAATGCAAGTGACTCCCCTGCAGCACTTTTTCTTAACTCAGTAAAATTTGTTTTCTCTTTTGATGAAGAATCTTCCGGAATCTTTCCAGCAGCAGTTGCGGTGACAGACATAAGCAGCCAGCACACAGCGTGACATTAAATGTGGCCGGCTTCAACGCCCTTAAGGTAGCCACTTATCTGGCTTTAGCGGCATCGGCATCACGTCAGAGCTAGCCCTCGCCTTGTGCTTGTCCTGGGAGGAGTAGCTTAATGTTAGCGCAGAGGCTTGCAGCAGCAGCACAAGTGGCTCATGGCTTCAACTCAGGGTTTAATTAAATGTCACTGCATGCATAGAAGAACAATACAGTAACATTTCATTATAGTTCACATGAGTATGTATATGTGTGTGGGTGTACTTGAGTGCATGCTACCCCTTCACGTCTTTGCAGAAACATCTGCTCCCATCTGTCCCATCTTTTTCCCATTCTTAGTGCTTTCAGACAGACACTGCTCTGGCTCTGGCTCTGGCTCCGTTCTGGAGTCTCAGAACCGTGGTGCTTTCTGGCGAACCAGCCTGCGTTCACACCCAGTTGAAACGGAACCAAAGTGGGAGGACGTTACTCCGCAGTTCTCAGGCGGAAGTAAACATAACACCGGCAAAATGGCGAATTGCATGGATTATCTGCAAGCTTTCGTTCTGTTACTTCAGATATTTGTTTTTATCCAGTCTCTAGCTTCACCTGGAATTCTTTGGATGCCCAGATCGCCACCAAACAATTTGTCTCCTCAGCAGACCGCTGCAAATTCCTTTCGCGAGTAAGAACCAGCTATTTTTTTGGTTCCAGCTGAGAACCAACTTTTCAGGTTCCAAACCAAATTTTTTCCATTTGAATGTGCCGGCCGGTTCAAAATTAGGTTCGGGAACCGGAACCGGCACGGAGCCCTGCCGGTGTGAAAACCCTGTCAGTGTTCCTATCCATAAATCAACTCCAGCAGCAGCCTGAGAATACCTCAGTAGGAATGAGGAGTGTTTAGCTTTCATATACTGTATATTGAGCGTGTATATTTCGTCTCAGCCTGGCTTCTGTAGGAGACACACTTATTTAAAAAGAATACAGTTGTTAAGTGTACCTGGTGACGCATTTTCAGTAAATGAGATTGTGCTCAAGCAGAAAGGTTATGTACAATATATGTTGTATATTTCTCTGTTTGGCTTCCACCTTCAAAGGGTCTCAAACAACAGCATCCAGAAGGAGGAGGAGCAGGAAACTGTTTTGTGAAAAGTAAGAATGAATGGATCAAAGGATTGATAGACTGAATGGAAGGATGAAAGCAAGACTGATGGGATAGGCTATGTTTAGATGCTCATATACCAAGGTTAATCCCTAGTGTTGATCAAATCCAATCTTTAAGATTGACTGTCTGGACCAGACAAATATTGCTTTTGTTTAAAGTCTGAAAAAGCACCAAATTTAGTTTACTTTAAAATATTCAATTTAATGTACAAAGTTTTGAATGTCTTCTCTTGCCTGCCGTAGACAGCACCATCAGTTGTTTTTTTTTTGGTCTCTGATTGTGGGCTCTTTGGACAACAGTGCGATGGATGGTGCTCCTGGAGCCTGTTTAATCCTTGTTGGTGGAGTTTCAGACAGCACCATCAGACCTGCAGCAAACACCATCACTACAAGCAGGAAGTTCATAATGGAAGAGCACAATGGCCAAGTGTTAATTGATTAATTAATTTGTTTTTATCCGTTTTGACGATTTTTTATTGTCATTTTTCATGTGAAAACATTTCATGGTTCCTGCTTACCAAATGTGATTTGCTGCTTGTACTTTGAATTATTATTAATTGAATGTGTTTTTAATAATTTTGAGGTTGGACATAACAGGCATTGTGAAGGAGTCACTTTGAGTTCTGGCTCATTGAGATGAACATTTCTCAGTTTTTACTAATCAAACAATTCATCAATCAATTGATGGAGAAAATAATCAGCAGATTAATCCAGAATGAGAATAATCATTAGTTGCAGTCTGATACAGAGTAGTTCATAATGAGCTCCACGTCAACCTGCTCCAACAGCACAATTCTGCTTTTCCACTAACGATGAGAAATAATAATCTCTCAAAATGAAAAACATTCATTTGTTGTATTTTACCTGGAACACTGAGGCGTGGATGCAAGCCTGGCCTGTTCCAGCTAGAGAGGGAGTCCATAGCTCACTTTGGGAAGTATGTGTTTGTGTGTGTGTGTGTGTGTTTGAGTCAGTGAATGAAAGAGACAGAGTTCTGAGTAGAAACATTTGCTCTTGTCTCGTCATACAATGCTGGCTCTGCAGTGTCATGAAATATTCCTGCCAAGACTCAGTACCAATTCTTTGAAACCATTTCAGCAACACTGATTGTCCGGCTTCCTGACTTTCTGTGAAAGTTCAGAGTGATGCTTGACGATGTGGCTCTTCATTATATTTCTGTCTATTTTGGTCGAAGCTTCACACACCACATATTGTCTGTTCCATCTGTGTAGTAGAAACCCAGATTTTTAAATGGTCTGTATTTGTACGGCGCCTTTCTAGTCATTTCAACTACTCAGAGCTCTTTTACATCACATCCTCACTGACCCATTCACACATCATTCATTGTGTCAGAGATCTACGTTGGAGGAGACTGTTCTTTCACACACTGAAGCTGCCTCAGGAGCACGTTGGGGTTCAGTGTCTTGCCCAAGGACACTTGGACATGCTGACCCATAGGAGCTAGGGATCGAACCACCCACCTTCTGATTGAGGGACGACCCACAGCCACAGCCGCCCCACTTTTAAGTTATATGAAGATGATGTTCTCCAATAGCCTCTCCTCCACCGTGTCCACCATGCTGTGCATCTCGTTAATGACATTAGTTCTCATTCATTGGCGCCATCTCTAGGAGATATGACGTAATGACATTCAAGTAAGGTAATGTCAATGGGCAAAATGTGGGAATAATATATGATGTCTGTAGTCATCCTTTCCTCTGTTTTTGTGCTTTTAAAGGTAAAATTAAATGTACTGTTTCTTACTGCTATTGGTCTCTTGAGAGGAGGAGGTTTTGTATGGCAGTGTGTGTGTGTGTTTTCTCCTCGTATGGCTTGTCATCTCTCCCCAGCGATTCCTGCATTGTTCTGTTCAGCTTCAGTAAGCCCCTCCATTAACCCTCCTCTTCATTAGGAACCAATTAAAGGGGTAGATGCTTATTGCCAGGCAGCAGTAAGAAGATCTACGATAATGGGATGGATACAAACAAACATCACGAGAACCAAAGAAGAACGCAAGACTTATTGCAATTTGCATATGAGACAGCCAGATGAGTCATCATCACGGTTTTTCAGTGCGACCCTTATGCTGCGCTATGCACTTTCCTATTTCTTCTCTGCTAACAGTAAGAGTTAGGTTACAGAAAAAGCCCTAAGGTAGGCAGGATAGTCTGAAACGCTGAGGTGTAGAGCTGTAAAGCTTCAGAGTTTAAGTACTTAGATCGGTGTAAAAAAACAACCCCACAATAAAACATGGAAGCATTTCAGAAGTGTGGTGTTAAGATTTCTGTCAACATGTAGCAGTTTGTCTGTGGTGCCAAAGGGAATCTTCTTTAAAATAAGGACAGTTTTATGGAATTATGATGACAGTAAGGGCAGCAACAAGGTAAAAACTGACCGGCCAAAGAGGACCTCATAACTGATAAAGAAGAAGGGAAAGAGATTGTTATACATTTCTAAATGTATGAAGAAACAGTGGCAGCTGCTCCTTGGTTCAAAACAATTGGCTGTGTTCTCACCGGACTGGCTTCTTCGTTGCCGCATCAAAGACTCTTCCTGATTGGTGTGAGGCCCCTGCACAGCGGGGGTGCAGCTCAAGGGGAAAGTGTGGACTTCTCACATGTTATACTTGCACATGATATTTACAGTAGGACACCAAAAATATAAAGGTAAAAAAGCCTTGCGAGGCACATGGACACTTCTCTTAGGGCTTGCACTCGGTTTCATTGCTGCCGTCACTCGAACCATGTTAATTAAGCCGTAACACGACAAATATATGTGTTGTTTATTTAACTCTGTGCTGTGTTTTCACATGCGTGTGATTAAGTTAGAACAGAATATTAAAAATACTTTATTATTGGCAAATCATTTAGAAGCAGCTCAATAGTTAAGCACCTACAAATCACTACGCATTGCTCTCCTCTACATAATAGTGCATAAGCCAATTTTATATTGATGGCTGGGGTTCTGGCCCTGGTATGTCATGGTATCAGATCTGAACCAACGTGTATGTTTATCACCCTCCCCTACATCCCCCCATGGTTAGCTGGACCTTTCCAGGCCAACAGTCGGGTTAGCAGTGATGTAGACTGGAGTCAACTGCAAAAAGGACATTATTCACTGAGAAATTAAGTGATGCTGATGTTATTATGTTATCTTTCACAATTTAAAAGGATACTTTGGAGTTTTTGAAGTGGAGTCGTATGAAGTACTTACCCAAAGTCATTTGTATAAGTGACTGTAGATGGTGGTCGACACGCCCCCAGTTTGGAGAACCAGGCAGGAACTGCATGTTTGTCTTGTTGTCATATTTGCTCATCTCCCTTTTTTCACTCTCACTTTCTATCTGTGTGTGTTTCCAGATCTGAAGAGGGAGGCCAGTATCTGCCACATGCTGAAGCACCCACACATTGTGGAGCTGCTGGAGACGTACAGCTCAGATGGGATGCTCTACATGGTTTTCGAGTTGTAAGTCTCATCTAGCGTGGATTCCTCTCAGCACGACTGAACATGCAAGTGGCGTCAAAAAAAAAACAACCTCACACTGACACACGTGTGTAAAAGATCCAGCTCGTACCTGTAGGACATAGGGGGTGGATGTGGCACCTACGGGGGAGTGTGAAGATGAGGTGGTGTTGGTAAAGAGGACACACAGAGAAGAGGATGACAGTGTTAGGAGGGCGGCAGCAGCAATAGAGGGACAGAGAGAGAGCGAACCCTGCAGTGGTTTTATGTAATCAGCACTGATATGACAAAACTTGTTAGCTGAGGATGGGGGTGGGGTAAGAAAAAAGGAATGGGGAGGGGGGGGGCAGTGTGCAGAGGGTGAGTGCAGTCCTCTATATATGACGGGAAAGAGATGAGATTAAGATTTCACACTTGCTGTTACCTCCAGCCTTTCTCAAAGCTGCGCCTTCCCAGAGTTCCTCCCAGCCTGCTCTGTATCTTCATCTGTCTTCCTCTTCCAGAACTAATTCCTTTATCATTTGATTCTGTTATCGCTGAACAGGCAAGTGCTCCGGTTTCACACGTAGTTCTATCACGCGGCTTGGTGAGGGGGAGAGAACTTTCGAGGAAATGCAAGTGAGCCCCAGTTAAAGGGATTGTCATGGTTTTGGAGCTCATTTGTGCACAAGCTTTTGCTTCATACACACACTAATGCACACATGGGACTGCAGGTAGACTTGACACTTTCTCTTCTGGATGATCCAGTCCTTTTAGAGCAGAACTAGATAAGTGTGTAAGCATGGTGGAGTGCAGACGTGCAGACAGCTTCATATGGCTTCCCATCGCCCACGTCTCCCTCTTGGCTAATCAAGCAGGCTAAAATGTGAGCGTTGGGAGGAAATAGGGAAAATATGGATCTGCTGCAGCCTAGTCCCACATAACAGACCTGTTTAATTGGTGCTGAGGCTTAGTGGCACTAAAGAGTAGATTTCAGTAATTGGAAGAATGGAAGTAGAGCAATTATCAGAGACCGAATCTTCTGTAGCTTAGTGACTGGGTCATAATTACGTGTGAGTGTGTATCTGAGCAATGTCATTCAGTCCACTATGTGCGTGCTGTGTAAGTAAACATCTAAACAGGATTGAGGTATTGTGTGCGAGGGCTTATCGGGCATATCTTAAAAGTCCGTCCCCAGCAATTTATTGATTACGAGGTGCAAGAGTTTTCTGTGCATATAGACAAGCTGTCACTTCTGGCTACTACCTGGCTTTAACTCAGCTGGGAGGCCGTCGCTGTTAGAGCCTTATCTTCGCTGAAAAAGACTCCGGAGGGATTTTGTTAATGCAAGAGCGTTAAAACCTCACCATCACAGCGACAGCTTCTCCTCCAGAAGACTCCGACAATATTGTGAAGAAAATATTCTCATCTCTCTGAGAGTCTTCCTTAACCCTCTGAAAAGAGCATGTTTGCCGTCGGTTTGAAGCTTGAAGTTGCCTTGATTCATAAACGTACTGCGTTTATTAAGAGATTAGCTGATTTTATTGGGTAAATTATTACAATGCATTTAAGAAGAGCAGTGCGCTACCTTTCTGCCACTAACTGTGGCAGTTCATAAGTTAAATTGAAAAAAAGAAAAATCAAAGAGCTACATGATCCGACAGTACAAAATCTAGTTTAGTATCATTTGTTCATCCGTTCATGTGGATCCCCATTAGCCACACCCAAGGTATCAGCTATATTGTCACACAATGTGCTCTTGATATCAATGATTCCTTGTCTACACAAGTAAACATTACATCATAATGTAATTAAAAATTAAAAGTGAAATGGAACAAAACAATAATAATAATAATAATAATAATACATTTTATTTTTAGGGCGCCTTTCAAAGCTCACAAGGTCGCCGATAACAAACAATGAAATGACAAACCATCTTTTTGGGTTTAACTTGTTAAATGTGTAATGTCTGGTGGCAAACCACTCCATATTTGAATTCCTGTGTACACACCAGTACAGCCTTGCATTAGTTTTTGAGACAGGAAGTGAAAAACAACCTCTTGATGCATGTTTAGTATTAACACCTGGATTTTGGTCAGAGAGCCCCTCTTAACTATCTGTCCAGTCTTACTCACAGTGGAAAAAGTAATGCTTTCCTTGTGCTGTAACAAAATCAGCTCCCTCTAGTGGAGTATCCATGAGACATCTTTAATTATGGGCCTCTCCATTTGTGTATTTTGGCAATCTGACAATCTGTCCCCTTTCTGATCCCAATAACTTTCTGTGTTATTGTGTTATTCTCTCTTAATAACTTTCCCTGTGGAGAGGTCGACAGGAGTACTGGCAGTGATTCTGCCACGACTCACAAAGATGAGAAATGATTACAGCTTCCCCTCTGGTCTGTCTCCCATTTCAACTACATAGCCAATCACAGAGTAGCACAGTGCTCAAGTTTTAATAAGTGTGACCTTTCTTACCAAGATTTCCCATCCTGACCTTTATGCCACACTGATCTCCTCTCTGTGTCTCCCTCTACTTCCACCTCTGTCTTTGTTAGTATGGATGGAGCAGACCTGTGTTTTGAGATTGTGAAGAGGGCAGATGCTGGCTTTGTCTACAGTGAAGCAGTGGCCAGGTGAGGTTTTGCAGTGTGAATATGATTTTCTTCCTTAAGATGCTCTTACTGTGAAATAACTACCTGATGCCTTCTCCTCAGTCACTACATGAGACAGATCCTTGAGGCGCTACGCTATTGCCACGACAACAACGTCATTCACCGAGATGTCAAGGTATTTCTCACTTCAAATCAATTTTCTCGTTTTGCTACGACCTCACTTGGATGAGAGAGACACACATGAAGCACTATAACCAGATGTGGCAATGGTAACAATTGAGGAATGATGCCGCTTTGCAGAAACATGCCTGAGGAAAGACACAGTGCTGTTGATTCAAACCAGAAACAGCCAGCGTCACACTACAAAAATGCCCGGTCAGATTGAAGGTCAAACTTTCTAAATATAAGCAAGCAACGCAGATTTGGCTGGTGGTGTCTACCATGAATTTAGAAGATGTCTTAAAATGAGTCAGGCTGTCTGACTGGCAGTATAGCACATCACATCTTTACATGACATCATTTCAAGCAATCTAGATGAGCCTAGTTTATTCAAAAGAATCTTGTTTTACCGACATGCCCCTCATAATTAGGTAAAAAAAACCTCAAATACAGACAAAGTCAAAGGATCCTCCTTAAAAAGCACGGTATAATCCATGTCTTCTGCAAACAAGGCCAACTAGATTTTGAATCTGTTACAGGTAGTTCAATCTGCGGTCATTGCCGTGCATCCCCATCAGTCCCACACTGACATCACTTACAGACACAAGAAGTTAGAACAGTTAGAATAGCAGATGTAGACCCGCCGCTGCCATCCTCAGAAAAGAAACTTCAGATTGTGACTGTCACCACATGCACAGTTCACTGCCAATTGCCAGTTTATTAGGTTAGGTACTTCACTTTACGTAGAAACTGTTGAGAGAGGTGTTGATTCAACCGTTAAGTCATTTTGGGGGATGTAGTTTGTGGTGCTGTTGAGTTGGTTTGCATTTTACTGACAGGTGCTGCTATTATTTTGCCCACCCTATTTATATCATTGCGGGTAGATTAAAAGCTCAGAACAGCTGAAAAATAACAGGAAAACTCATTGCCTGTTGTGGTGCGATTATTAAATTTCAGTAGCTTGTATATTCTTTGCTTGTGGATCATTATCGTGTCTACATCTGCAGGTCTAAACTGCTGTTGCTGCTACTTTCTTTCCCTCTAGGTGGCGCCTTTTGGCATGTATAGAACTGGTCTAAGAAAGACTGCATACTGTCTGCTGCCTCCTAAACATGAATTAATGAGCCTGTGAGTTTAGGAGTACAGCTGCAGTTGTGGGGTGTTTTGTCTCTCTGCCAGAATATCTTCACAAAGTGAATTTCTGCTCACTTTGTCCTTACGTTTTGCTAAGAAAGATACTATATTTCTTCATCAGCTCACATTATCTTATCGTATCATGGTGCTCATCAGTGACAAATCAGCTGACACTTCTCTTCACTGCACCTGCTGGTCTCAGTAAAGCACTTTTATTCTAGCTTTCATTACACAGAAAAAAACTAATTACGCTGAGTGATTTGAATGAAGTCGTGGCTGCAGCCTCCTGTGTGCGAGATGGCTGAAACCAGCAAATTGACAGCCAGCCTACTGTAAAGTTTGAAAATCTAGATGTCAAATGTCAGATTGCCTATTATTTCTACCTCAGAATCAATATGTAATAATATTCGCTATCTTAGCTTCACATTTGTCGCTTTGTCTGTAGATTACTGGTGTGCGTCTGTTCGAAAAGGTCAAAGCATTTGCTTGTGCCAGTGTGTTAGTTGTCTGAAAATACGTCCGCTGTGTCTGCTGCAGGTAGCCACTGTTAGCCAGTTTGAACCAACTCTTATAATAGGAGTAGAGCCAGAAATAAAAGTCAAATAATGCTTTGCATCTCGTGTCCGCCGTCACGTTCTGAGCATTCGTAAACAAGCAGTGCAAAGTTCCCTCGACAGCCTCCCTGGTTTTGAGTTTAATGTTTTTTATGTGATATTCTCTGATCCCAATTGCAGCGCTGGCTTGTATATGTGTTTTATTGCCTTTTCCAAGAGACTTATAATGCATATTATGAGGCCCCAGTCAGCCCCAAGCTTGTGGATTACCATCTCTCTCCAGCCTTGTGCTCAGGTATTAGTCACCATAGCCTGTACAGTAGGTCTTATCTCTCTGGCTTCAGTCGGCAGCTCTCCTGCACTGGATCCCTGTTGAATCAGTCGCTCAGGCTTAGGCTCATTGTTTTTACGTGACCGAAAGTCTGCCGGTAAGTTCAGAGAGCTACGAGATGATACAGCTGCCTGTTAAAACTACAATATGTGTGCTCAGCGCCACTCCTGGTTATTAGAGTGATATCTCTTTTATTTCAGCTCTGTACAGCTCCTATTTCCTCCTCCTCTACATCCCCACCACCTAATAGCCATAACTGTGATGCTGGGTGTAAGTTCTAGATGCACTGACATGCCTTAATATTTCACAAAACAGGACACAGCACCTTCAGACAAATCTCAATCCCAAAGGTGGACATGGCGTTTCTGTTTGACACGGAAACAAGCATGCATCTTGCCAGGTTCCTGAATGGTGCCGCAACACTCCGATTCCTTCCATACAAAGTGCTTTCCAACAACAAAAAGAGGAAGAAGCCCGTAACATAGCAATCAGAAGAGATGAAGGCAAAAAAGCCATAGACTTCAAATAGTAAATACAGAGTGCAGCGCAGAAAAGGGAAAAAATCTATTTACTCAAGAACAAAGTCTACCATCACATCAGAATCTCTACAAAGCCATTAAAGCTAAAAAATGTCCACAAAAAAAGAAAGTTACCATGTTTGCCTCCCTACAATGTATTATTCTAATGGTGAAAATGAAAGGAGGCATAACTTAAATGACAGAGTAGGGTTAGGGTATTTCTTGCATAATAACAAAATTACTGAGACACCTTTCTGCTAGACAAGACTGATCAAGACTGATGATTGGCAGATCAAACAAAGTGAAGGTGTTGCCTTGGATTTTAAGAAACTGAAAAAGGCATTTATCACTATTTTCTGACATTTTATAAACCAGTCGATTGCTTGAGAAAAGTATTTGCAGAGTAATTGATGGAGAAGATGATTGTTACACTCCTAAACAAGGTGGTATTTAACAACCACGCCAAATGCTGTGGAAGCCTCATCACAGAGAGTTTCCGCTGTGACTCATTTACTGTGTTTTGGACAAAGAAATTATGTTTTAACATATTGTGAGCGGCCACTCAGGTGTTTTTTTTTTTTTTATTGTGGTGTAATATTTTTATAAACACATGATAAAACACAAATGCCAACACATCATGACCATTTACCACATGACTGTTATATCAGAAAGATGAGCAGCTGATCCTAGAGCTGTGCAGGAGAACAGATCTAATTCGTTCTGCTACATAAATAGCAGTTGCTGTGTGTCACCGCTCCAGAAGAAAGGCTCTCGTGTTCTTCAGGCTCCGTCAGTCCCTCGGTTTCACAGTAGATTAAAAAACTGATCACATATTCCATAAAATGCAGGTAAAGGTGATCACAAGCGGTAGGTGTCAATCTACACACAGTGCAGCACGCAAAGACGGACACAGACAAACCCTACGAAGGAGCAGTGCTATAATAAGCAGTATTATCACAAGCCAAAAAGAGAAGACACACTAGAAGACACACTTAATAATCATGACTAATGTGCTGAGAATAGTTTTTACTGATATGTAGCTTAATATATGAGCTACATGAGCTGAATTTGTTCTAGTTTGGGGCAGTATACCGTAAACTGTAGGAATAAACACATATGCTGAAAGGACATAAATATTTGTGAAAATAAAAATGTGTCTGTTTGATCGGTGAGGTACAGATGCAGCTTTTGACATTGGCCCAGGGTGGTGTTCACTTCTATTATCACCATTTAACAGTGACTGTGTGAGCTCCTGTCTCTGGCTTATCAGATGTACTGCCCAAGATTTACGCCCTTTACAAGTGACACACACAAACACTCCGGGCGGACATACACATACACATACACATGCACTGCATAAACAACAAAGCTGTCCTTGTTGAATATGGATCAGACTGAGTGTGCCACCTTTCCATGCATGAAAGTCACTGAATTCATATCATATATCACCATGATGTCTCTGTATTTATCTCCATCATCACTTCACCACAGGCCCCCACTGGTGACGGCAGCACCTGTGTGTTTGTTTCTATTTCTGTGGATCTGTGTGTTTGCCTCTGCTGCAGACCGTGTGCATGCAAATGCACAACAAACTGCATTGAAATCCAGCACCACTGCACCGTCTCAAGGTGAACTTTCGTCTCCGAGACTGTTCACACATTCAGTGTTTGTGCTATAGCGCACTGTTTTGAAGCTAAAGCTGATAAATGTTTGATCTGCAAAGCACAGATCCTGACGTTGTGTTGAGCAATCCGAGGAACCATAAACATGGCAAAACTTTTGATGTGAACATAAATGAAAAGAGAGTCATGCTGGCGCAGACATATACCTTACCTCACATCAAGAGTATGCCTTATTTTAAGGCCTCAGGTATACTGAGGTGAAGGGATCTCCTCCCACACGCGCACAACAGAAGAAACATCTAGCTTCACCTCTGACATTTATAGTTTGGCTTCCAAGAATCAAATATAGTGTCTCAGCAGCGTCAGCATTCACACCCTCTAGTGGCATTTCTGCTCATCATGCTAGAGATAGCTTCTTTTCACACTGTGGTTAAACTTGTGCCTACGCGTTGCATTGTTACAATTTAAGAAGCTGGTGTGTCAGATCAAACATCTACAATAAAGTCATAGCTTTTCTGCTCACAGATACGTGGTTATTTAAAAGCATCAGAATGTGCGAGGTCTCTTAAAGCATTGCAAATCTCTGCCTCTGTGGGGGCCTATTGTGCATGTAGGTACAGAATGTGACCACCTTTTTTATGTGACACTAAACAATCAAACTTACAACACTGAGCGTTTGCACCGGAAAAGATATTTCAGCATCACTGAAAATTGCAGGTTTGATCTCATCTACCATATGTTTCCTGTTTAACCGCGTAAGATGTGGGAGGAGTAAATGGAAGTGTGTACAAATCCCCACCGCTCATGATTTATCGACTCTGACTGTTGGCTGCAATAGACAAAATAAAGTGAAATTTAACATCTGAAAAAAGCGTGACAAGTGTGACGTCTGCAGTCCTGTCTTATCAGATGGACACAGAACATGAGAGATTATAGCTGCAGTGGTCAGAGAGAGATGGGAGAGATTTGAAGAGGAACTATGAAATTATTGCACCGGAACTCTTCACACAGAAAAAACAAAGAATAGCAATGAGCAGCCTGTTATTTTCCCACATAACTTAACCTTTCTTCTTCTCACAGTGGCCTCCTGCTTATTTTTTCTGACATTTAATGGCTCATAGCTGGTCCAGTTCAGTACGACATGATTAAAGTAGTCACCAATACTACTGAGTAGGCATGCCTTATTATTCTGATCTGTTTAACATAATAATCTATTCAGATGAGGTTGGCTTAGTTCTACCAAAAATCTTCTGCACTTAATTTTCATGTCTTATTCAGTTACTTAGCTTTTTGAGGAGCTAACAACTTCAGGCTATTTAACTAACATTTCCTCATTGACAACCTTGTCCTGCAGGATCTTCAACTAATATTCCGGTGTCACAGCAGCAGAAAACACTTTCTTTAGAGCTCCACAGTGTTCAAGACCTATGCAACACATGTCAGTACAGCCGCGGCATTAGACTTTATTTGGGTATTGCAACAAGTTTTGTCTTTTGTACTTAGTAAAGCCTGATCAACACGTACAGGTGCCCAGTTTATGCCATGGCTCTGGAAAACAGCTAGAATTGAATGAATTTGTCAGTGTGAAAACACGTCAGTCCCTCCTCTTGGCTTCCTTCAGCCTCGGTGCAGAGCAAATGCCATATTCTACATATGAATAGGTACAAATGAGATAGATGGAGAGAGGACACATTTGCCCACTGAATACATGAATGTTAGTTGTTTTTACATGACTTTTAGCAGTGTTGTTGGTGCTATTTGTATAACGATGAGTGGCTATGTGGCAGAGCTAATAGCATCTTTAATGGCACTCAGTGGGCCTTGAGGTGTCGACCATGAAATTCTGACATTGAGGTTCCACAGTTAAACACACACACGCTCAGAAATATGCATGCCACACACTTTTGTGCAAAGATCTGCATACATTGATACACACCGCTGGTTTTAAAAGCATCTCAGTCGTACAGGTTTGGTGACAAAATTGCACCTTAGTGTACTACAAAGTTTGTCACATTCCTGTCAGGTTTTTATGGTTTTCGAAGTCAACAGCAACGCCAGCTTATAACAGTTCCCATGTCGCGACAGTGCAGCATAGAATCACTGATGCTCGCACCTATTTCAATCATGTTGCCATCCAGTTCAAGACTGAGTGTGCATGTGAATGTTGGTATAAATGTCAAAGGATTGTGCTCTATAACAGATGATGCGCTTTTGGTGTCTTAATAATTGAATTCATCCAATCAATCAATCAATCAGTCTTTATTTATATAGCGCCAAATCACAACAGCATTATCTCAAGACGCTTTACATGAAGAGCAGGTCTAGACCAAACTCTTTAATTAGAGAGAGACCGAATTAATGTCATATTTACACTCTGTATATACTGTAATGTAGTATGTGCTGTAATAATGTTTATGGAGCATAATTCCCGCACTATGTTTAAACTTACACTACACTTTGACTAGCTTGCAGTGAGTGACAGTGTGAGAAACAAGTTAAACTGTTATTGTCTGTTACATTGTAGTTGTAAGTGGGAGATGGTATGAGGTGAGAGAAAAGCCACTGCAGGACGAGACTAGAAAGGCACTCGGAGAGCACTGACCTCTGCTGTGGCCAAAAGTCAAGATCCCACTTGCACACACACACACACAAATATACATACATGCCACGAGCCACTGATACCTGTAATGAAGCTGAACAATTGGGAGATTAACCCCTTTTCCACCGCAGGAACTTTTCTCATTTACCCGGAATTTTGAAAAACCTCGGCGCATTTCCACCCGGGGATAAAACTTTCCCTCAACCCCAAACTTTCCACAGAAAAGTTCCTAGTAGCGAGGAGGAACTTTTCAGATTCCTCTGAACTCTTGAGGGGCGGGGCTGTGTGCTGAAGAACGCTGATTGGTGGAACACACTTGCAGCGTTCTGCACTTCCGTGTTTAAGCCAGTGTAGCTGCAAACTTGTTTATTTCATTTCTTCAAAAGAAGAGAAGCTACGAGAAGTGGACGGATGACGAGGTCCAGGCTCTTTTGCAGAGGAAGAAATTCAGCGGGACGGCCGAGTCTATGGAAGAATAGCGGACAAGCCGGCAGAGCTAAATGTAGGGCACACGCCGAGACAAATTCGTGAACAGTTGAAGAAACTTATGCAAGATTTTAAGAAGCTGAAGGACCACAACAGTCGCAGTGGGATTGTATCTGAGACTCTTAGCTGTCTGCTTTAGCCTAAAGGGGCCACACTAGTCATTTTCTTCTCCGACATTGTCCTCTTTATAACTCCCCCAATGCAGTGTCACACACCTTCTGCTGTGCACACTCTGTCACTCTTCCTCAATAATTAATACACAATTACCGAACAAGGTTTAACAAGGTTTACACAAAGAAATCAATGTAGCCTGCTGTTGCACTTGACAGGTGCCCTACAAACAGTTCCATGTATATTTGAAAATGTATTTTCCCCCAATAAATTATATTACAGTAAATCTTTTTTAGGTTTTGATTTGCTGAAAGAGAGATAAGTGACATGCCACATTAATGAGACTAGACTACCAAGTCATCTGCACAAAACACATTTATTTATTTTTTTTACATCAGGCAAAAAGAAAATGCCTCATACAAAATAGTTTAATGACTTAAATCTATGTTAAATGTTATGTTAAAGCTATCTATGTTTCCAATTGCCATCTCTCCAGCTTTTTGATTGGCACTCCTGGTAGCTGACCAATGCATTTGTCTGCCTCTGGGTTCAGTTGCACCTTAAAAGTCTGAGGGTTTGATGACGGAAGGTCTTGTCTAATAGAAAGTACATCAAAGGGTCAGTTGAACCTCGCAATGCAGCCAGAAGTAACAGGCAGTTTTTCAGCTAGAGGAAGAGGAGAAATATCAGTTAAGTAGTAAAGACAACTATTTATTGTCATTAATTTAAAATGTATTTACCTCGATGAAGGTGGAGAGTGGATGACAGGTGTCAGGATCTGGTGAATATGTCAGCAGACGTTGGTCACGAGCCCGAGAAATGAAGATGGGTTTGAAGATATGGTACGGCAACAGACAAACTGAAAGAACAACCTGGGAGGAATAGGTTAAGAAAGGCTGACGGTTCCAAGCCAAGTGAAATTTTGATGATTCATGCTTTACATGGAATTATCTTTGATCCAAGAGATGGGAATTGACTATGGTTACGAATGCATTAAACATACTTAAACGTAAAGTTAACGAAAGAAGGTCATTATTTTAGAGTATAATAGAACTTAAAGACACCTGGATGAGCATGATGTTTCGGTGCACCCTACCCAGCAGGCCGTGGGAGGTGGTGATGTTTGTGGTGACGTTTGTGCTGCGACATGAGCGCCTGATGTGCCTCAGCACTGTCATGTAGGACAGCAGCACCAGCAGGTAGAGCACAAAGAAGATGGTTGAAAGAAGCACAGAGAAAGCCGCAGACAGACTCCCTCCTTGTTCCACCGCAGGGTTGTAGCACACTTCCGCACATTGTCCTGTCTCAGCTTCTCCATCCCTGCCAGCTGCAGCAGCATTGCCCCTCACAGCTTCGTTTGCAGAGTAGTAAACAGTCACTGGTACAATGCCCCCCACCGCCACCACCCACACTGTGGAACACATCCTGCAGGCAAAGGACTTCCTTCTTAGACAAGAGAAGAAGCCATGCGGAAGCAGAGTTGTGCATGCGCTTGGCCTGGAGGCGTGGGTGTGCTGGATAAGGGCTGCAAAGCGGCTGAGGGCCACCAACGTGAGGATCATGAGGCTTATGTAGATGTTGATGTGGAGCACTGGGGTGACACCGTGTAGGACTAGCTGACACAGGACGCCACTCAGAGTCCAAACTGAGCCCCAGGCGTAGTAGGCTGCGAGGAAAGGCATGGTGAGGGACAACATCAGATTGGAGATGCTCAAGTGGGACAGATAAACATGGGTGGGGGAGATGGTGGAGATGTACCGCAGGAATACCCACAAAGAAATGGCATTGCCTGGGAGAGTGGTGAGGAAGAGGAGTGTGTAGACTGAGGGGAGGAAAAAGAGAGAGACAGCACTGGGGCAGAGGGAGAGAACAGAGGAGGAGCAGGAAGCGTTATCCATGGGAAAAATGTTTGATTTAAACTCCATTGGATCTGTAAGGACACAGAAGTGATGGGTAAGTGAGACAGGACAGAAACAAATCTGGTATGTTACACAACACAGAAAAATACTGAAGACTTTCATACAGTACCGATTTTATGTGTGTATCACAGTGTGCAGGAGACTTTCTACTCTCAACAACTGTAAAGCTCTTGCTTCTTTTTGGTTGTATATGATTTTGTGTGACTTTGATCTTTTTATCTTTCAAAAGTGTCATATGATCATGAAACATGAACAGGTGTCTTTAGCTCAGTGTAAATACCTTTTTCAATTTGTTATATTATGTTATATAGAGCACTTGTCTGGGAACTCAAAGACACTTTACAAAAGGCCAAAAATACATATCAAAAGTAACATTAACATCAACATTAACACTTAAACACATCAAAAGCAGTTATGAAGAGGTGAGTTTTGACAAGTTTTTTTAACATCTTATGTGTTTGGGAAGAGGGTTCCAGGGGAAGGGGGCAGCAATGGAAAAGGCTCTGTCACCCTAAGTCTGATGCTTGGTCCTGAATGGTGGAGACAGGAGGTTGGCAACAGAGGAGCGGAGGCTGCAGGAAGGAGTGTACTGGTGGAACAGATCAGTGAGGTAGGATGGAGCCTGGTTGTGGAGGGCTTTGTGAGTGAGCAGAGGGATTTTAAATTGGATCCGTTGTGGGATGGGGAGCCAGTGAAGGTTCTGGAGGACAGAGAGTTTTGGATGTACTGGAGTTTATTAAGGAGTTTGGATGATGAGCCGTAAAAAATGCTGTTGCAGTAGTCGATTCTGGATGTGATGAAGGCGTGGATAAGGGTTTCAGCAGCAGAGGAGAGTGATGGGTGGAGGTGGGCTATATTCTTGTGATGGAAAAAGGCAGATTTGGTGATTTTGTTGATATGTTGTTGAAAGGTGAGGTTGCTGTCAAAGATGATTCCATTCTTCCATCCTTGTGGATGTGTGGGGAGGAAGACAGAGTGGAGGTGTTGATGGTGAGGCAGAAGTCCTGAGTGGTCTTGGGGATGTGGGACTGATGATGATTATATCAGTTTTTTCACACTTTGAAATTGTCTCGCATCCAGGAATTAGTTTCAGTGAGGCAGTTGGTCAGGGTAGAGTGAGTATTGGATTTGGTGGAAATGTAGATCTGGACATCATCAGCATAGCAGTGAAAGCAGAGACCTTGACAGTCTATGATGTTACCAAGGGGGAGCATGTAGAGGATGAAGAGGAGATGGCAAAGCACCAAACCCTGGTGGACGTCATGTGACAGAGGAGCGGTGGAAGAGGTGCAGTTGGTATGACTTTAACCAGAAGAGGGCAGTGCCGGTGATGTTGAGGTAGGATTCAAGGCGGGAGAGAAGAGTGCTGTGGTTGATGGTGTCAAGGGCTGCAGTGAGTGTAGGAAGGTGGTCATCCTGCTGTAAATGGTGTTAATTTTATTTTGAGAAAATGTAAGGAAAGAATTGCAGTTGATGTTACTGGGTTTGAGAAGATTGTTCATTATGGAGAAATGAACCTTGGGGTTGTTGGAGGCAGAATGTATGACATTTGAGTAGTGGGAGGTCCAGGCTGTGTTGAGAGCATCTTTGTACTGTTGAAGGTGGTCACTGTAGGCTTGGATATATACTGTTAATCCAGGTTCAAGAGTGTACCAGGGAGCTGAGTGTGTGATTGAGTTTTGGTTTTGATGCGAGCCAGCTGATTTAGACAAGAGGAGAGTGTTGCATTGTAGTAGTTAATGAAGTTGGAGGGATTATCAGACAGCGAGGGAAGTGAGGTAGACATTTTGGTGGCAAGAGAGGCTATGAAGGCTGAGGGTGGTGATTTCAGGACATTTTGCGTTTGTTTCTTGGAGTGGGTATGCGTATGTTAATGTCCAAAGTGCCAGGTGGTTGGAGATGTTGAGGTTAAGGCAGGGAGGAGTTTTGTGTGTGACGTCAGTCGAGCAGACCAAGTACAGAATGAGTGAAGTTGAAGCAGTGTAGGACTTCTAGCAATTCTTTGGCAGTTTTGTCAACGATGTGGATTTAGAAATTGGCCTAGTAGGAGAGGGTGAGATGGCACATAGCTGGGTCAGAACAAAAACAGAGAGGAACAATGGGTTTGGCTTGGGATGACGGTAGAAAACAGCACTGACAAGAGGCGTAGGACAAGAGAGTTTAAAGGTAAGGTGTTCGAAGGAGTGAGCAGCAGGAATGGATATAGTGGTTTTAAAGTTCTTCTTGTAAACAGCAGCAACCCCACCTCCCTACCCCTCAAGACAAGGTTTGTCAATGCATGCGAATCCTAGGGGTGGGGGTGGTCTGCTTTAGTGAGAAGAAGTCCAGGGGTTTGTGCCAAGTTTTAGTGAGATAGAGGAACTCCGGGTTACTGTCCATAATCAAATCATTCAGAATTATCCTTTTGTTGTTAAGTGAGAGAGTGTTGAGCAGAGCTAGTTTTACGTGTCGTTGCTCTGTGATTGGCTGTGAGGTCTGTGGAAAACGATGGAGATTGGACAGATTCATGTGTTGTTTGTTGTGATGACGTAATTGGCATGCAACAGCAGGACCATATGGACAGGATGGAGTTTGGAGACGAGGAGTGATGTGTGAACATATGACCAGATATCTCTGTGTGGAGGACAGCGTCTGCTGATTATTCCAGTTTCTCTGAGAATGTCGTTGCAGTCCAAACGGGTGAGAGGTGGAGTACAGCGGCGGAATAGTCTGGTTGAGGGGCTCTAGTACGGAGCTAGCGTCAGCTTGTGACCAAAAGCCGGGTGTCCGGGGAAAGAGAAGCGGTGTGCAGCCCAGAAGTATCCACGTGATAATCCACAGCATAACAGTGGGAGCAGAGAGGTGGCCTGGAAATGTTACCAGCCCAGTCCTGATGGTCTTAGCTGGAGGAAAGATCCTGACAGGATAGGCAGGCGGGCTTGTGTGTGCTAGTGGTGAGGCAGCTGACCAGTCCGGTAGAAGGATGATGAGGTGAGATGAGCTGTGGAACAATCCAGGGAGTCCAGGGGCTGGCAGAAGAGGGAGCTTGTTGTAGGCACGCCAGTGACCTGGCCTGGGAATGCTAGTGTGTTTGTCAAGGTGTAGAGTTGATTTGTGGTGTGTAGCCACAGACTTGACAGTGAACAACTTCACCGGCAAAGCAAGACTCACAGAGCAACTTTCCTGACCAAGTTATGGCAACAAAACGTTTGTAAGCAGTAGAACGTAGACCTCCATTCTTATGTCCTCAAGCAAGACATTGAACCCCAAATTGTTTCCCATATGTGCTTCTAAGAGGAAAAAGTTTAAGTCACTTTTGGCAAATGTATGTAATCTTATGTAATATTTTACTGACAGCATTTAGTTATCTAATGTTTACCTAAGTCCTTTTTTTAAATTAAGATTAGACACCATAAAACATATTTTTTAAATGACATAAGGGAACAAATTTAACATTAACAATATAGAATACATACTGCTCTGCTGTATTACACACAGAGCAGTTCATGTTCATATCATACATACCTCTGACAGGAGCTCTGACAAGATCATCCACAACAGCAACACTGTCAAATGAAAAAGTCACAGATGAATGTAAAAACGTCAGCTTCGATGCAAAGCTTTTCTGCATCTTCCTGCTTCCTTCCAGTCTAGAGGTTTAGAGCAAACATTTCACCTCTGCTCTCTTCTTTGTGGGGGTGGTGTCGTTCTCTCATATGTTCTATATTTGTTTCCATGTTCTTAGTTACCATGTATAATTATGAAAAGCATGTTGTGTACTGCTTGAGAATAGAAAATGAGACCAAGAAGATGTGGTACTATATGCTACATGACATGTGGTGCACTGCATTTACTTTTTCTTGTTTAAGAAAAGAGAATGCAGTATAGGACACATTTTGCAATCCTTCTTTCCCCTGTTTGATATGTGTTTTTACAAATGTAATGATAATGGTAATTATCATTGTAATAATGAGGATGATCTGTTCCTCTGTGATTCTCCCAAACTTGATAGTGACTTTTTCTATACTCTCTTCTATACTCTAGAGCTACTTTTAAAATGACCAGGTCAAAATGATCTACCTACATTAAAAATGCAAAACATATGTTTTTTATTTATATATATATATATATACACACAGTAGTCCCTTGTTATAACGCGGTTCACCTTTCGCGGCCTCGCTGTTTCGCGGATTTTTTTAGTGCAATTTTACATGCTTTTTTTTTTACAGTGTATGAACGCGCATTGTGTTCTGCGTCCTGATTGGCTAAGGGACTGTAGACCAATGTCAATCAATCTCCTCCGTGCCGTGTCTCTGTACAGTACAGAATGCGTTCGGCTTGCCAAATTTACATAAATGTTCAATCGCTAGCAGTGTGACTTTTAAGTGCTGCCTCAAACGAGATAAATGTGAGAAAATGTTAATGCCTGTCTGAGAAAAGTGTATAAACTGTATAGTGAGGGGTTTTACAGCCTTAAAATAAATATGATTGTAAAAAATAAAGCTGACTACTTCGCGGACTTCGCCTATTGCGGGTTATTTTTAGAACGTAACCCCCACAATAAACGAGGGACCACTGTTTACTGAGTATACTTTATATATACAATATATACTGAGTATACTTTATATACACAATATATGTTGGCGTACACTGCATAACTGCAACTAATTTAACCCTTGGTATTCCACATAAAAGCAGTAATGCACATAGGTGAACAGTTATGCAACCATCAATATTTGCACACAAGTGACAAGAGTATTTGGAACATTCAATACATTTATGCTCCCTTCCTTCCTCTGATGACTTGCACAGAATGGAGACGAATATCCCTTTCTGTCCTATTCCCCAACTCAGAGTATCCCTTCTTTAGTAGATATAAATTGGAAGGCTAACTAGGTCACTTCCCTCGCTTGCAGTAGCTAGCGCGTTTTTTTTTTTATGTTGCGATCTACCCGCACTGCCTTGCGATCTACTGGTCGATCACGATCGACGTATTGGGCACCCCTGCTCTAGAGGATCCATCTTTCTCTTTCTACTCAAAAACACCCTCACAGTAGAGATATTTGGTGATGGTGTCGGGATCTATTCTGCCTCAAGGTTGCGCTGCTGTTCTAGTTCTAGCTAAGATGCAAAAAGAGTTGGGTGTGTTTGTTCCTCATGTCATACTGTAGAGATGATTGACTGACACACATTTCATTTTCATTTTATACACAAACACGACTTAGTACACTGGTATATGCTTTGAAAACAAGTAAATCATCTCAAGAGACAGTTAGTACAACATGTTTTCAAAATACGAAAACAGCCCTGATATTTGCAGGAGTTTTGCAAGAGTGGCATTTCATCAGTAAAGCCCCAAGCTGTCATCTCTTCTGGCTTCTTTTCAAGCTTGTGACCACTATCATAATTTGTCACGAAAGTTCAGGCTTTGATGTTCAGAAGTGAAAAATTCTCTATAATGTCCCACATTGATCCATTGTGTTTATCTCAGCAGTACTTGACCACAGATGTAAATAAAGTGAAAAAAACACCACAAATATTTAGTGATCTCTGTGTTATGTTTGTGGTTGCTGCTGTCATTCAGCTATGGCTAGTTACACAACACTGATACACTGGCAAAACCAACTGTTGCTTGATTACACAAAAAGTCCCTGATCAAGTTCAGGGTTTTTTCTTGTGTTCAAATCATGAATTGATTAGTCAATCAACAGCAACATTTACCAGCAACAACAGATTAATAACTCTCTGATGTTGTCATTTTTGTAAAAAAAAAAAAAAAAAAAGCGGTCCTCTGTGCATTGGATGTTTTTAGTTTTGGGCAAAAACAAGTGATTTGCAACAGCACTGTGTTGCTCTGTCATTCAGTCGGTGTACCACTTTGCTCTAGACTAAAGTATAACAATTAAACAACAACTATCGGATAGATTTTCATTTAGTTTCTGGTTCAAGTGTGTATATTCATGTTCCCCAGAAGATGCATCCTAATGATGACCCTCTGTCTTTTCCTATACCACCGCCACTAGGTTAACGTTTTCAGTTTTGAGTAACATATCTCAACTATTGGGTGAATTGCAATTAAATATAGTACAGATATACATGGTGCCAAGATGATGGCTTTGGTGATCCCATGGGTTTTCTTGTGGCACCATCAGCATGTCAAAGTTTTCACTTTAAATATCTGAACATCTCACTGGTGCCCAGACAATGTATCCAAATGGCTTTATTAATCCCCTGACTTTATCCATCACCAGGTAAAAACTTCAGTGTGTCCAGTACTTTGACTTGTGTCCAAATACCTGCAAAACTATTGACAATCCCATCAGTGTGCTGTGTTTAGTGCTAATTAACAAATGTTAGCATGCCATCACGCTAAACTAAGGTGGTGTTCATGGTCAACATAATAGCTGCTGAACATCTACATGTTTTTTCATTTTGAGCATGTTGTCATGCTAGTGTTAGCATTCAGCTCACGTACCTAAGTACAGCCTCACAGAGCTTCTAGCATGGCTGCAGACTCTTTTCACTATTTTTCATTATCTGCTCTAAACGGTTAATTGATTAATCAACAAATGATCACCAGATTTTTCATCATGAAAATAACTGTTTTTATTTGTGTGGAATCTCAGTAGTAGTTTAAATATGCATACAAAGATACTTGTTTTCCACTTACATCTTGGATAGCACTACCCATTACCGCTTGATTGTTTATAGATTTTGGTGTAAATTACCTTGTGCAACACAATGGATTCTTATCAGCAGAGTACTATATTATGAGGTTATATATGTGACAGGGTACCGCACTCAAGGTTTTCCCTGTCCATATGAGACTGATCTATTTTTATTGAGGTTTTAAAAATGCTGTATTATGTTTTCTTAGAGTCTACTACTAGTTTCTGTTGTTTCTTGTACAGATTTTGAGATCTTAAGCAGACTTGGCTCATGCTCTTCACACTGGTGACCACTAGTGCCCTGTTGACATCCTGTAAACTTGTTTTCCTGGAGGACTCCTCACCCATTGAGAAAGAGTTGATTTTCTGTTTGCTTGTATGCATGATTGAAAAGGATGTCTCTGCAAGATCAATGGACCTAATAATGCTGGAAAGTATACATTTACTAGAGCCCCAAGATTTCTGCAGCCTAAAGCGTGAAGCCATACTAAAACAATGTTTAAAAATACAATTACAGTACAAGGTGCTACGCAATGTTACCACCTGTACTATACACAATGTCACACAAAGCCACAGATTACTTCAGTGTCCATGCTGCTGCCCCTTTCTTTGGCAGTTTGATTGCTATCATGTTTACATTGCAAATGATGGCCATTAAACTGTCTCAGTGAGTACCTTTACAGCCCGGATGTGCTGTAACCAGCAATTGTCCTCTCCCTCGGATGGCTGATTGATCTGACGTTTGCCTGCCCTCTGGCAGTACTCCCACTCTTACCATCCAACTCAACAGTGGAGCTGCTTCCACTGACTCCAGCAACGTCTTTCACACAAAACATGTTGCTCATCAAGTGCAACACCTCCCTCCTCACTGAAGAGGACAACAGGAAGTACATAACAGGATCAAGGCAGCTGTTGAGGGCAGAAAATAGCAAAGCCACCTCATTGGCTTTGTCAGCCATGCCCCGCCAGAAACATGAAGTGTCTGTGATCTGGGTTTTTATGTAGAACACCCTGACAATGTGATAGGGGACAAAACACACGGTGAAGACGAAGAGGATGAAGAAGGACTTCTTTGCAGTTCGAGCGTAGTGGGTTGCATTGGGCAGGTCTGATTTTTTTTGTGATGTTCTCAGAAGCTTGAGAGCGATCTTTCCATAAGACAGAACCAGAGAGATGAATACAAGCCAGAAGATACCCACCACAAAGATGTTGATATAGGCTTTCCACTTTGCATTATGGAGCTCCTTGTAATGGAAACACCTGGAAACGCCAAACGAGTTTCGTCAGCTCAGAGTGCTCATATCACACATGCTGGGATTTTTAAGCAAAACGCAATAAATACATTCAGGCAGTTTAATTATACATGTCACCAACCTGTCCGACTGCGAGTGATTCTTTGACATGAGGAGCACCAAAGCCAAGGCAAAGGACATGATCCAGACAACTGCGCAAAGGCCAATGCTCCACCTTGTGGACCGCAGTCTGTGCCGCATGCCTGCACTGCGATGGATTTTCAGATAGCGATCCACACTGATCAACCCTAGCAACGTGATACTAATATACATGTTCATGTAGAAGAGGTTACCAACTACTTTACACAAAGTGGGACCCAGTTTCCACACGTTACCTTGGCTGTGATAAAGTATCCTGAACGGCAGACAAACCACCAGCAGCAGGTCTGCAAAAGCTACGTTTATGAGAAACACCTGCACAGAGTTCTTCTTGGTGAGAACACAGAAGAAAACCCACAGGGCCACCAGGTTCCCTACTAGACCCAGGACGAAGATTATAGAGTAGACCACCGCCAACAGGCTTTTCAGTGCTCCATAATCCACACAATTTTGTTGGGGGCCAGGGTGTGTGGTCAGGTTCATCTCACTGGTGGTGACTAAGGAAAGGAAGCTATTTAGAGTCTGGAGGTTTGTTGTGCCAGAGGTGGTGGAGATGTTTTTCGTCATGGTGATTTTTGTGATCTTCTCAGTGCTGCAAATGAGGAAGAAACAAAGGTGAAATATGATGGATTAGATTTAGTGTATTTTGGCAGTTTTTACTTCACATGGACACCTGTAAGTCTGCAGAGGCACAGAAGTCATGCTTTCTACCATTTTTTTTTGTTTGGTAACACACCCAACAAGTTGAGCAGCCACAGGTACATTCACTGCAAGAGTTCATAGCAAAAGATTAGCAGCTAATTTAAGAGCTTGTTTTGCTCATGGCATGTAGCCCTTATCTTGCAGCCAGTGTAACAAACTGAAAGATGTTGCTACTATTTTAAAGTGATTCAGTACTCACCTAGTCATTGAAGTCTGTCAAAAAACATATTGCACACCGATTCTGTGTTGAAGAGTCGTAGCTTACTTGTTTTTGTAGTCCTTTTCTTTTTGTCTCAGTTACTCCAGCATATTCCCTCAAATTTAATCTCTCGCAGAGATTATCCAAAATGTGATGAGACTAAATTCACGATCCTTTCCCTCTGTCATTGTGTATTCAACTTGCTGTTGTCCCTCTTTCACTGACCGAATATTATAAGTTAAAAGGAAAATAGTACTGCATAAAGTTTCCTATCTCTGAGAAACATGTCCCCCCAGCTGTGCTGTCGAAAGTAGACAGAGAAATACTGAAGTGCAGAATGCGGTGATGTTGAAGAGAGAAAACTTTCTGGTCAGCCCCCTCTTTCCTCCCACTCAACCACTATGCACAGAGATAGAGAGAACGACAGGGCAGGGCTTAGTGTAGACCTTCTGATTACACACATGAGGGCAAGCATTAGGATCACAGGGTACCTTTTTTATATACACAATGTGCTCTCCACTTTTGGCACATATTATAATGCGGAGGTATCTGCTGAGTGTAGCCAGCTGTGAAAGAAAAAGGCTCACAAAATACCACCATGTGCCCTCACAGTAATTAAAGCAATGGCTTCAGATTATAGCAAGGCCAAGTTTTAAACTGCCACCCAAGAGACATTCGCTGCCGTCAACCTCTCAAGCTAAATCTGTAGGCGGAGGATCATGGGAATCTTATACTTGCTCTTGAATGTTAATCATGCCATCACCTAACCCTTCAGGAATAATGTGACATTACAACATTCACATGTCTTTATTTTTATTTTTTCAAAATCTAATTTGCAGCTTGATTAATTCATGACAATGATGATTCTGTAATGTCAAGTAGGAGGCATCTCAGCTAGAAACAAAACATAAAAAAATGTATGAAGTTACTAACTAAAACAAGCTGACATTCTGCTTAAGATACTGAAGAAAGCCTTGAATGTATATCACTCATTTTCCTATGATCCTCCCACAGTGCCAAGTATTTGTGTGGTCGTAGCGGGTGATGGTTTGGGGCTTTGGGTGTGTCTTTCACATATGTTTTTTTGTTTTTTTTATAGGAGGGTGTCGCTCTTTAATTAGCAAAATATGACCTCTTTATCATAAACCCGTCTTCTCTCCTCTCATACTCAGCCTCACTGTGTGCTGCTGGCATCCAAAGAGAATTCAGCTCCAGTGAAGTTGGGGGGGTTTGGAGTAGCTATCCAGCTCGGAGAGTCGGGACTGGTGGCAGGAGGTACAGTAAACACGCCCGAACATACTAGAGACATGAATTATCAGGTTTAACTGAAATTTGAATTATACTCACTATTGGGGAATTAGCCTGAGAAACATCAAGTTTTAAGTTGTCTTCAGTAAGTAATCCAGTGATAGTTGTCTGCACATTCATGGGTACACTGCAACCAGAAGCTGCTAACAGCTAATTCAGTATTGTTTTTAATGGTGCAAATTAGCCAAAATGTAAACCCATGTTGGCTAATTTTTTGGCTTACTTCATTTTAACACAAAAGACTTTGGGAAGACAGTTTGTAGTTTGTAAGGGACTGGTTCCCAGTAACAATATACCTGAAAAAGAGCTGGTTAAGAGTGATAAGTATATACAAACCACTTTTTGTAAACTGACCAGGTTGTGACTGCTGTTGTCTATGTTTTGCTCTTGTTTTGTGGTTTTCAGTATGTCTTTTCTTATTTGTTGGCCTTCATTTTGTTACTGTTGAAAATAAAAATATCAAACTTGAAAAATAAGTAGAAAGGCAAACAGCTCCTAATGTGAAAAACATTGATATATGCAAGAATGCCATTCTGCGCTGGATTTCAACTACAGGTTGTCGTGTACCCTCACCACATACAGTAACGTATGGAGTACTTAAATACTGATGAGACCTTTCTTGGTTCAAAAACTCTTGACTTCTAAAGAAAACTGCCCCCCAGTTCTATATCTGCCTGTGAGCAGACATGGTGAGATGGCACCAAAAAATCAATTCCCTGGAGAATTTCATCTTTATTGTGATTACAATTATGACAAGTACACAAGTAGAAACAGACATGGCTATATGCTGTATACTGACTTCTTAGCAACTGCACTTCAATGTCAACAAATACCAAAGTTGAAGCTCTGAGCTTTGTGAAGGGCGGCAAGAAAAGTGCACTTCACTTTGCACATTAAAAACTGGAACATTACGTTTGTTTTTGAACCTGGCAATGAAAAACTATCTGATCCCTCAGCTGCATCAAGAAGTAGAAAAGTCACAGTGAAATTACTTCCTCTTTTGTGTAACCTTTATTTTCATAGCAGAAAACTAATTGCTAAACTCATAAAGTATATTTTATTTGCAGGGGAACACAAGCAAAGTATCATATTTGGAAATAGAATGACATGAGAGATTTCTTACAGGTTTTAAAATGGGAAGCAAAATCTGAAAACATTTTCTTTTTCAGTTCACATACTGTAAAAATAGAAATGATAAAAGAATAAAGAAATCCCAGTCAGCGTCATTGCACTCGTGCATGTTTTTAGATCTTCGTTTTAATTATACACGGTCCTGAATTCATAAGTGATGCACCCACACCACTCTGTCTTTGTAATCCCAGGTCGAGTGGGAACTCCACACTTCATGGCTCCAGAGGTGGTGAAGAGAGAGCCATATGGTAAGCCTGTGGACGTGTGGGGCTGCGGAGTCATTCTCTTCATCCTCCTCTCAGGGTGTCTGCCTTTCTACGGCACCAAGGAGCGCCTGTTTGAAGCCATCTGCAAAGGCAAATACAAGGTGGGGAGATTAACCAAAGGACCTCGACAGTCTCTGAGTGCAAAGCAAAGTTTCATATGCCCATTAAACACAAGCATCCCCACTGTTAAACCCACAATTTAATTGGCTTTATTTCTCTAATGTTGTAGAGCTGAGTTCTAAGTTGAACTTGTCTTCTGTTAAGCCGAACAGCCGATGCACAGAGGTGCTCTGTGAGGTGATATGTGGACAGATTTCCGATTCACCGCTCTAAGGCCTACATTCAAATAATCCAGATTTGGATAAAGGTTTAAAAATGCTGTCTGACAGTCAATGAATAACCCACTGGATCACCTCTGACTCTCTCATTTGAAGTCCTGTTATTGACTTCCTGTTCAGTGGGGCAGTGTCAGACTCGCTAAAATTAGAACTGTGTAGATTCGCTTTCACAGTGAACTTACTTGAACTTCTAAGAATATGAATTAGTTGTTTGCTCTGTTTACACATCAAATGACAATTCTGCTTTATTATGAACTTATTTATGTTGTTTTGAGCTGTAGGTCCTGTTGGTAAAACAACATAGTGCTCTCTGAGAAAACAGCTGAAATCTGGCACCATGGCAACATTAAGACATAGATGTTAAATGTGGCAAAGAGACACGAACAGGCACAGACACATAGAGACAGACAACCATTCACAAGATTAGTTAACCTAACTTGCATGTCTTTTGGGCTGTGGGAGGAAGCCGGAGTAACCACAGAGAGCCCATGCAAGCACAGAGAGAACATGCAAACTCCACACAAAAAGGCCTCAGCAGGCTCGAACCTGCTGCTAGCCACTGCACCACTGTACAATCAGTTCAGCTACATTATCACAGGAGCTTCACAGTGCTTGTATCTGTATTTACTTGGCAACAAACTGCTACAAATACATCCCTCAACAAGCTGATTTAGCTTGTTTATCTGGTACCGTATAGTGCGAGAACATTCCCAAGTCAGAATAATGTGCGTTTTTTTCCGTTCTGCTGACATTGCATGAATTTAATTTTTTGTTTTATTTATTAATTTTTCTATTGGATATTATAGAAACGCCATGACAAAAAAGGAGCGACGTAGAATATTAACAAAATAAAGACACTGGACAGACATACAACACAAAACAGCCACATGCATTATTATTACCATTAGGAACGATGACTACAGAAATATAAGCCAAGTTGGAACATGTTAGAATTATCCTTTAAGTTGGGAGGCGTGGTGGTCTAAAATACATTTTCTGAATCATTCCTTTTCCTCCTGTTTTGGCTCTTTACCATCACTAAGTGGTTCATGGATTAGTAACCATTCCTCTTTTATTAATACTGCTAACATTCTTTTTAGATTTGACCTCATTTTTAATGTTAGTTAAAAGCATGAAGCAGTATGAGCATGGAACACCACAGCACAGAGACCAGGTACGCACACATTAGAATTTGGTACATGAGTTTGGGCCACAGAACTGATCCCAGAAACTTGGTACATCCCTGTAAAAAGTCTATGTATATTTGTGTGTGTAGATGAATCCGCGCCAGTGGAGCCACATCTCAGAGAGCGCTAAGGATCTGGTGAGGCGCATGCTGATGCTGGACCCTGCCGAGAGGATCACCGTCTACGAGGCTCTTAACCACCCCTGGCTGAAGGTAATGCAGAACATTCAGTCACACTTTTGTGTTGTTTATATTTCAGTGTCCTGTGCCAAACCTGATCTAACAGGTTAATGCAACAGTTTGACTAGTTCTGGAAGTCTAGCGTGGATGTGTCTGAAGAAAAATCATGGGTTTCTACTGTAGATTGACTGCATTATTATCTTATTACAAGAACCCGAACGCACCATCACCAAAGATTCTTCAAAATAATAACCACTTTCAGCTGATTTTCAGCTGACATGCTGTTTCTAATGTTGGATCACATTCTCACTACTGCCTACAACATCACAACGTTCCACTCAGAAATCTGAGACTGTTTCCAGCTGTGGAAAATGAAAAGCGGTAGTCTCTTTAGACGTGCATCCAAACTTTAGACCTTTGTGAAACTTCTCGCCTGTTTTTGAGACAAGAGCAGAATAGTAAAGCCATGCAGCCTAAAGCCATCACTATGATCAGTCACTTGGGTGGCACAGCTCTTCACACAGGAAAATACCGACAGTGAGCGCCGGCACAGTGGTGTCACTGCTTGTCTTTTGTCGTCAGCAGAAGCTTTCATTGTGTCCTCTTCTGTGGAAAGTGATGGAGATGTACTTCAAGATATGTGACAATTCATCTGAGACTAACGCTTCGTCTCCCACCTGACACGTCATTCAAATCATCAAATTTCAAGGGACATCTTTGAGTGCATTTGAGTCCAGTATAATTTCAACTCTGAACTCCAGTCCAGTTCAGTCCAGCTGACTGTTGTTTAGTCATGGTTTCCTACGTCTGATCTGAGTGCAGTACCACAGGACATGCAGTGTACACACTTCAATACAATATCACACAAACTCATATGCAGAACATGAACCCTTATTCCTTGTTTTGTTCCTCTTTTCCTCTTAAATATAGTCAACACCACCATTCTGACTGATTCACATGAAATGCAGCTCCCTCTTTACATCCAGAAATGTTAGCTACATATTTGTGTTGGTGCTCGTTGCAACATCCCCTCATGATGAAACTTCCTAGCAGCTTTCTAACACACTTACAACAACCCAGTAACGGCATGCAACTAACTTACCAGAACCATTTTTAGTAATAACTCCTATTTACCACATAAAACTTGCTTTATTGAGCTGGAATAGAGCCGTGGCCTCGAATACGTTCACATGTGCCATTGACCCCGACAGGTCATGCTTGTTACCCCTACTTATTCTCTACAACATGTATCAGAAAACACCCAGCTGCCGTCAGTAGTCCAGTATTACCTCACAATATTTAGTTATTTATATATAGTTTTGCTGTAAATAAAGGGAAATTCCACCAATTTTACACTTCAGATTCTGCTTACACATCCTGGAATAAAAATGACGAGAGCTTTAAAATCCTTTATAGGGGCTCTCTCTCTCTTCAGTTCTGCACCTCCAGAAGGTTAGGGGACTTAGCAGAGGCAGAGATGTCCTGACTTGTAGTTTCTGGTATGGATCAAACTCTAAAAACTAGTTCCCACATTTCACATAATGTAACTCTCCAACTTGTTTGTTTCTGTTATTAATTTGTAGTCTCCAAACCCAAGATCAAATGACTGAACAAGACTCCACAAAGCTCTCTCCAGAGCAGCAAAAGACCTGATATAAGTCTTTTCACAGGCTTAATAGTACTCCTCCTGACTAGGAAACTGATCTTCATGTGTAAAATCGGTGGAGTACCCCTTTAAACCTTCAAGCAAATTTCTTTTCTGTGTTGTATCATCAAGGAGAGGGACCGGTATGCCTATAAAATCCACCTGCCAGAGACTGTGGAGCAGCTGAGGAAATTCAACTCCAGGAGGAAGCTCAAGGTTCACATCTTCACACATACTGGCATGAATGCAGTTATCAGATTTTGCAACATTCAGTTCACTGTGTGTCAAATGATGAGATAAATCTTCACAATTACACATGTTGATTTCCTGCTGCTGCTGCTGCTGCTGCTGCTGCTGTGTTTCAGGGGGCTGTTCTGGCTGCAGTGTCTAGTCACAAGTTTAACTCCTTTTACGGAGACCCCCCAGAGGAACTCCATGACTTCTCTGATGACCCCACCTCCTCAGGTACACTCAAAGGCACACACTCGCAGACTTGTACTTGTTCCCCTTTCATCATTGACACACTTCCTCCCTCAAATTTCTTTCCTCTGGTTTGTATTGTGGCTGTTTTTTTCTAGTGTTGCTTTCTGTGTAAGTTCCCACACATGCTGTATTAAAGAGACCATGGTATTGATAAGTTGTGCTCTCCGTATTAGAAATTAAGATAATAGACGTCCTATTTATGTAGTCTACTTAAACGTTATCTTGCTCCTTTTACTTTGTCTGAGTCTTATGTACGAGGGGTGGGGGTGGGGGGGCAGCTCATACAGACACACACACACACAAACACACACACGCACAATGGCAGAGAGAACTACGTCTTGTTAGAGTCATGCTGACAGTGTTCGCTGCCACAAGGGCTACAAGTCTTTTACATGTGAGGGCGGAAACACAAGAAACATGCAAAAGTGCATCACCCACTGGTGGAGAAATCACCATGTTTCCACTGCCTCCCCATCCACCACAGGTATGATATGTGTGCTAGCAGCCTAGAGCCCACACAGAGTTAACTAAATGAGTCTGGAATAGTGAGTTGTTCAAAACAATGCTGTTGCGTTGAACCATTAAAGTACCAAATCCAAAAGCAACATTGGTAACAGTAGTAATATTTTAGTGATATCCAGCCCCAGTGACTATTCCCACTGGATCTGGATTATTTGAGAACTCTTACTGTTACTTACTTAGTGTTTATACTGTTCTGCCCCAGTGTTTCAGTACCACACCTGCAACACCAGCAGTCGCATTTCTATTTTTTAATATTTAGACTGTTATTATTATTATCAATGCAATCCCCATGTGCTATGATTGCTTCCAACTGTTTTTAACATTGATATCAGTGCCTGTGTTCATTTGCAAAGTGTCAATCTGTTTGTCTGTTTCTGTTAATGCTTCCCACCTGCTAGGACTACTAGCAGCAGAACGTAGGTATCCATTTGTGCTTTGTGTGTTGTGCTGCCAGTTACGAAGCGTTAGCTGTTTGCAGCTGTCGAGTCACTTTACAGTGACTGAAGGCTGTCTTGCTTGTAATAGCTTGCATTTAATGTTGAATGCAATGTTTGAATAATTCAGAAAATGTTTATTTCTTTGTCTTTGAGTATGGACCACTGCTCTTATCTGTGTGTGTGTGTGTGTGTGTGTGTGTGTGTGTGTGTGTGTGTGTGTGTGTGTGTGTGTGTGTGTGTGTGTGTGTGTGTGTGTGTGTGTGTGTGTGTGTGTGTGTGTGTGTGTGTGTGTGTGTGTTGCAGGGGCTGTGTCTCAGGTGTTGGACAGTTTAGAGGAGATCCACGCTTTGACAGACTGCAGTGAAAAGGATCTAGATTTCCTCCACAGTGTTTTCCAGGACCAGCATCTACACACACTGCTCGATGTAAGTGTCACACACAAACACAAACTGCACACCAGACCTTTATAACTCATTTTATGTTATTATGATGGGTTTTTCTACTTTATGGAGAATTAATGGAACAGGAGGATGATTTGTTAATAACACAGTTCGTAAAAGCTTCAGAAAGCTTTAGTTCTCTGGCAACAGCAAGTGATGTGTTTTATGTTTTATGAAAAGTAATCAGAACCCCTTTCCTGGCCTCAAAATGACCTTTACTTGTCTCTTTGGCAATGTTGTGACAAAGTGTGGGGAGAGGCATGGTGCGATGCGCAGATGAGGCAGTGAGGGGAAAGCAAGGTGTTAGTTCCGTTGTTGAAACTGGGCCTTTCATGTTATGCTGAGAATAGACATCCTGAACCACATCTGTTTCAGCACAGAAACACTTTATATTTCCACTAACAGACGCCCGCTTCACGCTAGAAAGTGCTGATAGATGTGGTTGTTTTCTCTGCACGGTGGTAAAGGCTTTTGTGAAATTATGTGGATGGCAACATCAGGCTTCTGCAAAGTGCCAACACAAATGTCTAATTGTCTGCACACATTAAACTGCTGTGTCACAACTCTGTTTGACTGGTTCATGTGAAATTCTGCTCAACGTGTTGGATAGTGATGTAAATAACAACTAAAAAATAATGATGATATGATATGTTTTATTTAAACAGCACTGATCAAAGCAGATGTTACAAAGTGCACAAGTTACAAAACCAATAAAAGCAAGATAATTGAAGCGGTAATAAAACAAGATGATGATTAAAACTGAGCAGCACTGAAATGATCGGAGGCACCTGAGCACTTTCTGTGGTTGTAAAGTCCTGTGAGTATTATCGGTGTTCTGGTGTCTGACAGGCTTTTAAACATCCTAATCTGTTACTCTGGCTTGATTTCCTGGATTGTTCTCTCAACAGCGCAGCCCCTTTGCTGTTTTAATGCGGGTCTATTCTCGGTCTGAGTCCCTTAAGAATTAATATTAAACATGTTGGGGGCTTTTGGAAAGCGTCTGGTGGGTTCAGTACAGCCCCCAGGCCAGTCGTTTAAGCTCCCTAATGAATAAACAGCAGGTGCTTTTGGATACGGTTATACTGCCAATACCACTCGTGGCATGGCACTGTGCACTGATCTTTGTCAATGCATGTTTCAAAGAGATCCCTTAATAAGATTTAGATGTTTTATGCAATATGACGCATAAGTAGCTTCCATTCACCAACACAAGGTTGCTCATTGCTCCGGAGGCGATGCAAAAAGGTCACATTGTTTTTCAATGTGTCATTAAATTCCTCCCCCAATTTGTCGGCGTGTGTGTGTGTGTGTGTGTGTGTGTGTGTGTGTGTGTGTGTGTGTGTGTGTGTGTGTGTGTGTGTGTGTGTGTGTGTGTGTGTGTGTGTGTGTGTGTGTGTGTGTGTGTGTGTGTGTGTGTGTGTGTGTGTGTGTGTGTGTGCATGTAAAACACAAACAGTAGCAGAGTTCATGCAGTGAATTTGACTGATGCCTGGTTGGGTGGTGTTGACAGGGAGAGCTGAGCTATAGGTCAATGCAGCAGTCTTTTGACCTGCTTCACCACACCAGCACCATACTGGCTCACAAAATCACATATAGAGGCAAGACAGCATTTTAGATTAGCACTCACTTTGTTTGGCGCTCCGAGAGCATCATCTGATCTCTTCGTATTGTTATTAGACGCCTCTGCCTCCTTAATTCACTGGGTTCACTCCATTCTGCCTCTCTTGTGTGTTGTGTCTGTCTCTGGGCCATCTGTGGGCAGGACATGGAAGTTCACAAGCATGTTATCCAACAACTGACTGTTTATATTTACTATTTGTCACAGACTTTGAATCTTGCCGTTAGCTTCTCTGACTGAGCAAAAGGGTTCTATGGAAATATCTCATAGTCAAGTTATATCTAAGGTTCGTCCTATTTACTAGAGTAGTGAACTACATTTCCGTCGCATAAGAACCTTATGGGATAGTAATGATTGTTCCAGGTATTCAAAGTAGTCAAACACACTGGGTAATAGCTTGAGAAATTGAAATATTTTTAATATGCAAAAAACATAAAAGTATCCATAATCAGGAAATAATAGGCAATGGGGAGGCAAAAAGCCATCTATTAATCCCTGATAATGGACCCCTCGTTGGGCTTTATCCCTTACAGATCACTGGTTGAAATTTTGGAAATGAGGACATGTCTATGTGAGGATGGAGAACTTGCTGGAGTCAGTGTGTTTACATTTCAGCATCGCAGCATTTTAATTTCTGTGTTCAATATTTTGTGGCACTGACATGAACATACAGCATCCAGATCAAGAGATGTGATATGATTGGTCATGATATTTTTGTTTAATCATTTACTTGAAAACCATTTAGTAAAGCCTAAGTTTAAGTGTGAGCTCTGTAAGCTGATTCACTGATTCCCCCTCTGCTGTTGAATGATGATGCCTCTGCTACAGCCATGTGTGATGACAGCCACTCTGGAGTTGTTGCTGAAGCCTGCTGAAACGACACAGTTGGTGAAATTGCATTTCCTCTGTCCCGCTTTTCATTCACAGTCTACTGAGTGGTAGAGCAGGTAGAGGTTTGTATATGCAAACGTGATTAAAGAGGAGCTCCACTGATCGTACACGTCAAAGTGTGTTTCCAGGAGTTTGTAGTCAAAGTGCATGTGTGACATAAATTGGATAAAACCTGTAGTTCTCAAGAGGGAGCTGTGTGAGGTCTGATAAACGCTCTAAGTTTGAAAATAAGAAAAAATGCTATGCATACACAAATCTCCAACTGAAGTGTTGGTGGCTGCGTTGCATTGTGGGTAATGTAGGCTCCAGGATTGAAGAAAGAAGACTGTGTGGAATAAAAATCACGGTATCTCTTATTCTCCTGCATCAATTTAGCAAATTGTTTGTTTGTTTGCTTTAAACTGTGGATCAGAGCACTGACTTGTCTGTTGTCCATTTATGGTATTCATCGTGCATATCATCTCAGTTCCAGGGGCTGCAATTGAAGGCTGTCTAGGTTGAAGTAGGTTGCAGGAGACTAGAGGATCTGCCAAATGTGTGTGTGCAGCAGTGTCAGTGGGAGCCTGGGGCTGCAGATGTCTCCTTTTCAGCCCCAGTTTCACACCCCCCACCCTGCTCTGAGAGGAGGGGGAGTCAGAAAAGGCCAGTGGAGTGCAGCCTTAGACCATCAAGGAACAATGGCTTCTATTGTCGGGCCTTGGTGCCATTCACAGTAGGAACAGCCTCCATCACTATCTGTGCGGCTGAAAGTAGCCTCCACACCGCTGAAACACACAGAGGAACCAGAAATCCTGTAGAGAGAGTTTGGATAGAGCCTCCTGGCTCAGATAACGTGGGTCTCGTTTGCACTCTGTTGGCTGTGTTTTTCTGACAAACCACTTACTGTCTCCTGGGTGAGTGCGTTTTCTCTCTGATGTGTTTGCAGGAAGAGCGTTTTGTCAAAAGATGCCTCCAGCTAATTTGAAATAAGCCTGGCATCCCCCCGTGGTTGTTTTTGGCGTTTCACATGTATAAAGAGGCACTTTAGTCGAGTGTGTTTGTTTTTTTTTTTCTCTCTTGTGCTAGTTTCCGAAGCTCCTTAGGCTTCCCAACTAATGGAGGCTGGGTAATAAGTTGCCCGTAAGTAAATAATGCCTGAATTCACTTGTCACTGATAGGAAATGAAGATATCATACTGTCTGTCATCCTAAAACAAGAGCTGCTACGTGCTTCTTTGGCTGTTGGCACATACAGACGTGATGCATTCATCTAACATTGTAATCTGCACACCTGATTTGTCGCTACTCGACATGTGGTTCACATTTACAACTTTTAAACGTTGAGATATTTTTTCTAGCAGCCCACGGCTTGTTCCGCTATGGGCTGCAGTATCTTTGTATGTGTGTAAGTTAAGTTCATTTTTAAACAAACCCACCTCAGCTCAACTGTGTTTAACACTTAACAAAGGCAAAAAGATGTTGACAACTGTCCGCTTGAAAACACAAGGACAAGAGTGCAGTAAATTCGTATGTAGTGGCTGCAGACAGCATGTGGGACGACACAGAGAACGATTCAGTCCTCAGGCTGCCTTACTAAGGATTTCTTGAGAAGTGTGGTGTGTTTGTCTTTCTGAGAGTTTGTTTATGAAGCAGGATGCAGATGTACTCTTGAGGTGTGTGTGTGTGTGTGTGTGTGTGTGTGTGTGTGTGTGTGTGTGTGTGTGTGTGTGTGTGTGTGTGTGTGTGTGTGTGTGTGTGTGTGTGTGTGTGTGTGTGTGTGTGTGTGTGTGTGTGTGTGTGTGTGTGTGTGTGTGTGTGTGTGTGTGTGTGTGTGTGTGTGTGTCTGTCATCATTCCCAGGACCCTTTTCGTTGTTGTTGTCAGATTTTCACAGCAGGGAGAGATGCAACATCCTGCTCCTAACAGAAATACACACTACTGTTCCCCTGCTGCTGGACCTCATCAGCACAGTTTGCAAGTCAAACCTGTGTAACTGTGTCTTGATGGGCAGTTAGAGAATTACACAAATGGTTCACTTTCCAGAAATATACCAGATGTCTTTTATTGCACTAGCTGATGGCTTTGCACTGTTTTTCCACTGTAACAAAACTGTTATGGGAACCACAGCGGTTATCCCGTCAGAACTTAACATGAACAATCCTCATTTTATTAGAAAATCTTCTTTATGTGTGAAACTATGGCACAGATAGCGACAACATCGCTAGACACTGTGACACCCACATCTCAAACATTAAACATTATGGACTTAATGCAGCTCTTTGTAGTTTGCTCATAATTATCCATCGTTGGCAAAGGAGAAGTAGTCAAATTAGATTTTTTACTTGTATCTTTCCACCTAATTAGTGTCTTTGGTGATCTACTGTAGATGTCTGTAACCATTTATAAAAGATAGTGTAAGTGTTTTATTTGCTGCTGTAGTATTTTCAGTAGGTATTTCTCACTTCCTGTTAATGATCCTGCCTAAATAGAGTGAGACACGTGTTAATGGATCCACGGCTATGTTGCATGATTCCTCAGATATTTTTGGATGGTTTCTAAAAAACAGTCCAGATATGAAAAGGTCAAAAAAAAGGCATTTAATTGTACATCAGTGTCCTCTAATGCGGTGATTTGTGTTTTACACAACTGAACACTTATAGTTGTACATTTCAAAACTCACCAGTGTAATACAAAGCCAAAACCAAGCAATGAGAAGAGGTTCACTTGCTTAAGTTATTCCCAAAGCTTTCTGATGTATTGCATGAGCTTCTTCACTAAGCAGTCGCGCTCAGGATTCATCACATGGTTCAAGGTTCAGATTTATTGTCATTGTACAATACAGGAATTGCACAATGAGATGCAGTTGTAGCCCCCCCCCCACTATACACACACACTGTTATACAGATATATATACGTGCATGTTCATATGCACAGAACAGATATGTACAATATGTGGGATACCTGTAATATGACGATAAGTTCAACTACAGAAATCATTTCTGTATCAGTGGGAATGAGGATGCAAAGATAATGGTGTGGTGATGTGCAAAAGAGGACCAGCATAACAGAGGAGCTCGGTGTAGATTTCCCCAGTGCAGTGTGAGTGTGTAGAGCCAAAGATTATTTAAAGATCTTAACATGTAGAACTCAAGTGTCTTCCACCATCATGTCACAAACACTGAAGTCCTCAATATGCTGAAACCCCTTTCTGAAACAAAAGAATTGAGAAGCAGCATCTGACAAGTGTTACAACTTTTTGAAAGACGCTGCGGTGTGTGTGTGTGTGTGTGTGTGTGTGTGTGTGTGTGTGTGTGTGTGTGTGTGTGTGTGTGTGTGTGTGTGTGTGTGTGTGTGTGTGTGTGTGTGTGTGTGTGTGTGTGTGTGTGTGTGTGTGTGTGTGTGTGTGTGTGTGTGGACTGTGCAGGTGTACAAATAGAGAAAATTGGCAGAATCAGAACTTCTTTCAAAGTCACTTTTTCATTCTTCACACAACAACTTCCTTCAAGTTTTCGGTGCGTGCATCACAAATGTGTTCCAGGAGAGACTTTTCAAAGTGTGCAGTTTTCCCCTACTTTCTATACAATTGTTTTCAGCTCTTCAGCTACAACATGTACATCCTAGTTTCTTTGAAGCAAATGGAGCCACTTAAGTGCTGAAAGACAGCAGCGTCTCTACTGTGAATAACAATGCAGACACAAAAAGTGCAGCTTATAAAGAACTGTTCAGAATTGGTTACTGCTGTTGTTTTGTGCTGTTTGTTCGACCACGACATGCCCTGTGATGATGTCCAGCGTCACATGTCTGGTGCTGCGGCTGCTGTTGTGAGAGGCTCAGGGTTGCATTGAACTGTCTGGTACAAAAGCAGTTTTTGTCTGGCTCTCTTTGTCTGCCTTCACTGGTTTTCTGTGTGTGTGTGTGTGTGTGTGTGTGTGTGTGTGTGTGTGTGTGTGTGTGTGTGTGTGTGTGTGTGTGTGTGTGTGTGTGCACGCTATACAAGACTGTCTGCTTATGTACTTATGTACTGTGCAGCAGGTCAGATGAAGAATACACCAGACAACTTGCTCATCAAGCATCACGTGCTCACGTCTTTTAATATGATCATGGTTGTTTTGATGGCCACAGTTATCTGAATCTTCTGTTAAAAAGCCTCCCTCTGCTTTGGTTTGAGCATACAGCTGCTGCCTTTGTTTAGACTGTGTTCCAGGGTCATTTTGTCTACAAACATACAATCTCTTAACTACACCCACACTCGCCTGTGACTAGGCCCATACAAACTGGTCTAGTCGGCTCAGTGTATTAGTCAGCTGGGATTTTTATAAACAGAGCTCTTGTGTCTGTCATCCTTCAACCAGAGTGATGAGAAAACAGTTCCTTTCTGTTTACAGTCAGATGTCGAGAAAGAAAAGACCAAAACAGAACGAGTGGTATTGATGTTCTTCAGACAAAGTGAACCAGATAAAAAGAGAGAGCTGAGAATAAAGCTGACTGCTTTTTTAAAAACCAGTTTCACCTGAAGAACATCTCCACATGCCTAAAGAGAGCAGTGCTTTCTGCCACAAGAGGGAACTTATTAAGCAGTTGAGCTGCTGACGGTACTTCAGCCATCCCAAGTTTTTCCATTTAATGCTACCTTACTACATTTGTCTGAAAAGGATCGTCACTAGTTACTCTGCAGATTACGGTTTTACATACAGTACATATGAGCAACATGTAAATTTTCCACTGACTGTTTTTTCAATGCAGTCTGGTGGTTTTGAAGAAAGTGGCGTAACATCTGTTTGCACTTAAACCAAAAGGATTTTACTGGACTGGTCTCCGTAGGGATGTGGTCAGACACTTAGAATAACAGTCTGAATCTGTCAGTAGCTCTTCTACTGGATGTACTTTGATCAGATGCAGATGACCCAAAGCTAGCTGAGGTGACCAGTGTACGAGTCATATTGACCCCAAAATATGTGGAAATAGGTTCCAGGTTAAAAAATCCCAAAGTTTTCCTCTATGTAAGAGATGTGAGCACCTCTTCCACCTCTGTCCAGCTGTTTCAGAGACTGTTGGAAGTCACTGTGTGTCTGCTCATAGCCTCCCTGGCTGACTGACTGACTAATTTTATCTTTTATTTCAGCTCTACGATAAGATCAACACCAAGTCATCCCCACAGATCAGAAACCCCCCCAGTGATGCCGTGCAGAGAGCCAAAGAGGTGAATAAACACACTCAAACACATCCTCTCTCCTCCACATTCACACTAACTCTCACTTTGTATACATCCAACTATCAGATACACGTCTACACTCCACGTTTGTCCCGTTTGGCTTCATGTGTCGTGTGTGGTAATGAATTCAATGTGCTGTAAAGATAACAGACTCACTAGCTGCTGGCTTTTTCTCTCCTACACATTCACCTCACACTTCTGTCAGTGCTCAGGCTCCATTAATCCTCCTGGCCTGTCGCTCACTGAGGCTCTTTACTCTCGCTGCTGTGGATCATTCTGCTGATCTGTTCTTTTAAAGAAGCTGTTCTCAGGGTGTGGGGCTGGGCACAACCAGAGGCCCTCGAGGTGTGTCCATGGTGGTGACAAAAAATGGAACATACCTAAACTATAATTTCATTTCTTATATATACTCTTTAATGAGACCTCTAGCATTTTTAAACCTGTGCCATATATATATATATATATGTATATGTATATCACTGTCTTCAACACCACCAGACTCCATTGACACTAAACATTGAAGTGTTTTATAGGGTTAATATGAATCCAAACTCAACCAAAGTCACACAGTGACACAAAAAACTAACCATTCAAGGCAGCAACAGACTGGCAACTCCTGTGTTCTGTCAGTGGAGCCTGATGGCTTTGAGAGCAGCGATATAACAGCTGACTGTGGTTAAACCAGAAGGATCTTCCAGGTCTCTCTCTCTCTGTAGGGATCCTTTCCATGATGCTGTCAGACACTGTCTGCCCGTCAGAGGCAAGTGGATGTGTGTGGATTTGATCAGGCACACTTTCCCCAAAGAATTCAGTACTAAGATCAAATTCCAACATTTTGTACACCTGAGTCACTTAGACACCACAATATGTTCAAACACGGCTGGGTTTTAAAATTCTGGGGTTCTCCTTTAATTTTTAAAATGTATGAAAATAATCAAAATCTTGATCGGAAGTGAGGATTTGGAGTCTTTGGCCTAATATTTGAATTTCAAGAGTCTGCTTCATGAAAACCTGCCAGAAATTCTGCACTCACACTATTTATATGTTATAACTAGAGTGCTTCCTTAAAGTGAATGCAACGCTCTAGCTCCCAGAGCCTAAGAGCAATTTTATAAGTCATGTTTCATTTTTAAAGTTGATGAGAGTCTCTGGGAAAATCAGTTTTGTCAGTTTCTGAAATATTGATCTTCGAGACAAAGCTTGAGTGTGTTATGTTATTGCTTTTTGGTTTGCAGAAGGTCCTCAGTCCAATGTGATTGATGTTGGATTCTGCTTGACACAAGGGATAATGACAGTTTCATATCAGGTTTCATATGTTGACAGAGCAACAGCAACATTCTTACATTCACTTTGTGATATAGAAGATTCACTTCACCTCATTATTCAATAGGAGACTGTGTGTTCTAACCAGCTGTGAGTGCAAATGGCTTTGATAGATGTGTGTTACTAAAAAGTAGATCGTTACTGCGCCTTTTTAAACTCGCTTAATGTTGTCTACACAACAAACAAGCACAAGCAGCCCGAGCTGACCAGCCACAGTTCTTGCATTCTCAAAGCAGCATCTCTGTAGCTGCCATAGTGCTGATGTGTAGTTGTGTTTTTTGAAGATGGCAAATGTCCGCTATGGCAAACTACAGAGCTCATGTGCAATTTTCCAAATAACATAACAGACTGGAAGTTTGCGGCATAGTTAGATGGTCAGTGGTAAAGTCTTTCATCCATCCATCCATCCATCTTTTGTATCTGCTTGGTTTTATGGGGGCTGGTGGGTCAAAGGTGGCACTCAAACAGACGCACACATTCATTGTCAATGGCCAAGCAAGTATTCAAAGAACAGAAATAGAATTAGAAAATAGAAATACTGCACTGTAAAAAAAAGTCCTTCATTAAAACCATACGTAAATAAAAGTAACTATTCAGCTAAAAGTGCTGTTGACAGGACAAACCCTGTGTATGTTATTTTATTATAGTGCCCACAAATCATGGAATTTATGGAATTCAGAAAAGTCTTTTACAGTCAGGGAGTTTGATAGATTATTTGGGAAGTCATGGAAGATCAGGGAATTTTGTGCGTCCTATTTAAAACCAATATTTTCAGTCATTTTCCTCTTTGGGTTGTCTCGAGCTTTACACATGTTGGTTATGGTCGCATGAAACCTGTGCTGCTCAGTCTGATTTACAGTTTCTCTGAAATAATATTGACTTAAAAGAAGACAGGGAAATTGAATTATTCATTTATTTCTGTTCAATTTTTGTATGTTCTCTGAGCATCCTCTCAAACTTCAGTGACCTCTCGAGGTTTGTTCTGCTCACTGTTTCAATAAAGATCTCTGGCTTCTGTGTTTGACCTCCCTCATTAGAGATGCTGCAGCTGGATGTAGCACACACACACACACACACACACATACACACACACATGCCAACAGTGTATATGTGCTCTATTAGTGTTGCATTAATATTGTAGAGTGTTGCATTGTGGTCTCGAGAGTCTGACCCCGGCAATGATGAATTCACATACAGGCTGTTAGTTTGGCTTTATGTGTTTACCTCAGGGCCTCTCGAGCAGGATGCAGACTGGAGCTGGTGCTTTACGAGGAGCAGTGGTAGAAGAGGTAGTGTGTGAAGGAAAGTCGTGGATCTGTGTGCGCACTGTGAGTGTCATCTGTGTGCGCTTGTGCATGCAGGCAAGTACGCAACATGCTGTTGCATGTGTTTTGTTGAGGGAGCAATTAAAAAGTCTGAAGAGTGAGGGAATGGGTGAGGCTGGCGTCTGAAATCCCAGCGCTGTTAAGACAGGGAAAGCCATTTAGGGGGCGCTGAGCTCTGTTTTATGTGGCTTTGGTTTATGTCAAAGAGTCCTGGCTAATTAGCTCAGCTCTGGTACACCGTGTCCGAGAAGTTCAAGCCCGCTTGGAGAGTCTGGTTCACATTTTCCTATTTAAATCAGCCGAGATGGATCAAGAGTTGAGGATGGAGCCACAACAGATGTGACATTGTCTGCATGGGTGTGAGGGAGTGAAACCACATGCGCGTCCCGTAGTTGGAGACTTTTTTATCTTCTCTGTCTTTTATTAGCTTTCCGGCTGTCTCTACAGAGAGCCAAGACTTACAAACACCTCAGCATCTCAATAAAGACACTAAACTGTGCCTTTAAGCAGACCAGCAGAACGTGCATTGTTCTAAGATCTCAGAAGAAAGTTTGACCTGACTGTGCAGCCTCAGAGTGATGCATGCATCTTCAAACAAAGGAATTCAATGATTTCGTCAAATTTTATGCGTAGGAAAGTAAGTTTGTCTTCAGCTCCTACGAGTTCCCAGCAGACGGTGAATGATAAAGAAATGAAAACATTTTCAGGGAGTTGTCTTGGCTGGGTGTTTCTCCATATAGAAAACTCTGTCCACTCTTTTTATTAGTTTTTTCACAACCGTGATTGTCTTAATTGTACCTTTTTAAATGAGAATAATAATGTCAAATCAAGTGGTTATTTTCCAAAGTTACAGTCTTTTAGCACAAAATTTCCCCCGTTTCTTGCTTGGATGTTTTGAAGTGGGGTTGTATGGGGTACTTACACATAATCAGTGTATCACTCCAGTAGATGGTGATCAGCGTGTTTGGAGAAGCAGGCAGAAGTCCCAGCACAGATGGTATGTAATGTAATGCTGTGTACAGGGACAGCAGAAAAATGCATCTTAGCCACCTAAAAATATCCCACCTAATAAATCTATATCAGCTGTGTTTAGAATATTTCCACTGCTTTACATGGCTGCTGACAGATCCTCTCTTTAAAACCACCACAATCCTTTGACAAATACAGTAATTTTTCCATGCAGAATATGACAGTTGCAAGTCTCCTGCTGCCAGGACCAGTCAGTTTGCCTGTGTCATTGTGTGACTTTGGGGCTTTTAAGGGGTAGTTTGGATCCAATCTGACTTAATTTGTTAATCAAGGCAGCTGTAGACCAGCAACACCTGCTTTCTGTGGAGAAAAATGGCGATTTCTATCAAAAGAGTTGGGCAGTTTTGAAGAGAGCATAGATGTGGATTCATGCGGCTTCAGTTCCCTGGCAGAAAAGGCTGTCTGACATAAAGGTAAAACATTCAAAAATCCCCCATAGCAGCACATTGTTCAGCATCTGTGCTTCTCTAAACTGGGAACTTGCTGTCCGCCGTCCACTGTCGGTAATACACTGACTCTGGGTAACTACCTCAAATAACTCCACTTATACAAATCTTTTAAAGTATCATAATAACTTCAGATAAAGAGGCAAATTTATTTGTATAGCACCTTTCAGACACAAGGCAATTCAAAGTGCTTTACGGGGACAGAAAACACAATAAAAGACACAGAAACATTAAATTGCATGTAAAAGATAATAAAAGCACAAGAACATAAATAGTTGAGGCTTAAGGGAAGATGCATTAAAAGACAATAAAAGCACATGTATAAATAGTTCCAAATTAAAAGAGGTTATGCAGCTCTATTATTGGAGAGCCACAGTAAACAGTAATGTTTTAAGGCCTGATTTAAATACACTGACAGTTTTAACAGACCTTAGGTGTTCAGGAAGCTTGTTCCCTAACTAGGGGGCATAGAAACTAACCTTGCTTGGCTCTGATTCTAGTAGTAGACCTGCACCAGATGACCTGAGGGGTCTGGACGCCTCATACCTTACAAGTAAATCAGACATGTGATTGGGTCCAACACCATTTATTGCTTTGTAAGCAAGTAACAGGATTTTAAAATCTATCCTTTGACACACTGGAAGCCAGCGGAGGGATTTAAGAACCGCGGTGATGTGCTCCACCTTCTTGGTGTTAGTGAGGACTGTGGCCGCTGCATCCTGGACAAGCTGCAGGTCTCTAACTGATTTTCTTTTTAAGACCCGTGCAGACACTACTGCAACAGTCCAGCCTGCTGAAGATAAATGCATGAATGCATTTTTTCTGTATCTTGTTTAGACAAACATCTTTTAATTCTGGCTGTATTTTTAAGGTGGTAGGAGGCTGATTTGATGATTGTTTTTGTGTGGGAATTGAAATTTAGGTCAGAGTCCATTATAACACCAAGATTTCTGGCTTGGTGAGTGGGCTTTAATTTCATGGAGTCAAGATGAGCGCTGACTTTTAATCTTTCATGTTTGGAGGCCAAAGACAATAAAATTTGAACGGAGATTTTTGATTTCAGATGGATGGAAATTATTTTGCATCAGGAAGGTGTTGAGCTGCAGGAAAACAACCTTCTGAATGACCTTTCCCTGAAAGGGCAAGCTTGATATTGGTCTGTAGTTATTTATCACTGAAGAATCTAGATTTTTTCAAGAGAGGTTTAATAGCTGCTGTCTTCAGGGCCCTGGGAAAAAGGCCCGACTCAACTGATGACAATTTGCAATATATCTCTAAAAAAGGTTGTAGGCAAGATATCAAGGCAGCAGGTAGTGTGTCTCAGATTACACACAATGTCTGTCAAGGCTGCGCAATCTGCAGTTTGAAAAAGTGTCAATTCAACAGACGTGGTTTTATGAGGAGGCACAGGTGATATACAGAGACAAGTTACAGATTTTCTGTCTGATCTTTACTATTTTCTCTGTAAAAAAAAGGATGCAAAGTGGATAGCAGTTCAGGGGGGACTGATGCTGAAGGGTTTGTTAGTCTGTCAACAACAGTAAAGTGTGTGCGTTACTTTAGTTTTTGTCAAAAATCTCAGAGAAATTCAAAGTTGTAAATGTGAAGTCTGTCTTTAAAAATATCGTAGTGCACCTGGAGTTTGGTTTGATGCCACATGCGTTCTGCCTTTCTACAACTCTCTTTTATCCATTTTCACCAGTGTGGCGAACATAATACATTTTTCCCAAACAAGGGCTGTGGATTTGTCTCCAGTCACCTACATTAAAAACAAATTACAACTGGCCTTCTTTATTAACAAGAAGAATGATTACAGCAAATATAGCTATAGTTTCACTGTACATATTAACACATGACTGTTGTTTTGATAGTCTTGAAAAAGGTGATTTAAGTGATTTCGTGCATGTTTTTGAAACTCAAACAATACAGCTCACAAAGTCCACTTTACAGATACTATAATTATAAGTATAATACATTGTCAGTATGTAATTGACTTGAGGATGTATGTGCAATCACTTTGTGACCAAATAATCCAGGCCCACATGAACCACAGACCCATTTGGATCATGACATGAGAGGAATAGCTGTGCCGATGCATCACTGGCAGTAAATTACTATGATGACAACTTATCTACAGTCCTACTAACTAGGAACCTCAGTCAAATCCAACTTTATTGATAATGTGTAAAACTCAAAGAATTCATCAATGGTTTTTGTTGACGGAGTTTCATAAAGGTAGAAGTGATCGTACATCATGTATGACGTATCAAACAGAAAAGCAAGTCCAAAAAGTGTTCATCGCTCATCCACTTGACCCTTACCTGACTACATTATACAACCGTGCGGGAAGATCCTTATTGTCTTATTGCCTGACTGAACTTTAAGCAGCAGTAGTCCTGAGATGGCTGTGGAATGCTGTCCTCAGACTCCTTCAGTACAGTTTCACCTCAAATTAACTCATTTAATCTTAGTTGTGGCATTGGGGACTACCCCCTCCTCCTCCTCCTCCTCCTCCTCCTCCTCCTCCTCTGTTTCACCTATGTCTCCACTGATTCTCTCTGGCTAACACTGAAATGCTTTGAACCAATCAGACTGCAGCTTCCAACGGCCCAACAGTACTGATGAGGTGCTTCAACCAAGCTTTGTTCTGACTCCACTAATACACCTGTTTGTTTTTTTTTCACCTCCAAGCTCCTCAGCTGAAAAGGTTGGTTTGGGAGTGAAGTTAACTGCTTTGGCTGTAGATGCTAATCTCACAAACTGCCCTAATTCACAGCCCGTTCAGATCGGCTGGCATTGATTAAAGGCAGGGGCGGAGTCTGACTTTGCCCTGACATCATTCACCTTCACCTGTGAGCTCTCTAAAAAAGACAGTCAACAGCTTGTATAACCCTTCTTCCTGTGTCTTCCTCCACTTAAGAGTTCCTCCCAAGGCGAAGCAAGTGGAGCTTTGAAACATCTGGAATATGTAAGCACCAAGACCTCAACACACCGCTGTCGTGTCCACAGTGCTAATGAGTAGAGTGCAAGGCTGAACTGGAGGTGGTTTGGACTGAGGGGAAGTGAAAATCAGGATGATATCAAAGGAGGTCACTGCTGTGCTGCTGCTTCCTGTCCCTGTTTGATCCAAATTTTTGTGACTCAGACAAGAATATTTGTTTGAGGTTTGTTCGTTTAGATGAAGAAACTTCTTGGGGTGCACAGAAATGAATTTATCATACTTCAATGAAATACACATGTGATGTCTGTACACTCGAACAAATAAACTGACAATAAACGCTGAGCCAAAGTGCCACAATAACTCGTACACCTGCCAAGTACAATACTGTACATGCAGCTGCTCCACGTAATCTAATCACCTCTTAGAAAACATCAATAAAACACAAATAAAAGCAGGAGAGATGGTTCAAACCCTCAATATCACATCCTTGGAAGACAAGAGCAGCACCATATTTAGCTGTACCGTTTCTTGTGTGTGTACAACAGTAACATTTTATTAAAGTGTGTTTTACTGCTTTCAGAGGTAAGAAAAGATTTGTCTGACAACTCTCTGCTGCGTCTCTGGAGATTTAATCATGTTTAATAATGTGAGAATAATAGTTACACTGCAATTGAACAGTAGAGCCATTGTAGGAAAAATCTAACATGTACAGAGAGAAAATAGAATAGAAAATACAACATGGAGCCAGAAAGACATTGAAGTCGTAAATTTATGAGAAAAATGAAATTTACGAGGAAAAGACATCCTCTTCACACCACAGATCCAGCCGCTCGCCATGTGTTTTTGCCGACGATCGTTTGATAATGCATGGCGAGCTTTCGTCGCATAAATGTATTACTTTATCGTTTCTCAAACTTCCCACTTGAATCTCAGATGATATCGTAGTTGTGTTTTTTTTTTCTCAAATATTTGTCTGTTTTTTCTTGAATAATTACCACTCAGAATATCCAAATATTCTTTTCTCAAAATTAAAAGTCTACTCTTAGATTTTTTTTCTCCAATGGTTCTGTAGTATCTATCTATTTGTTTATTTATGTAACCTGCAATGGCACTAATATGCTATTGTGGTAACATACCCTGGTTTTTATTCCACAAATGGTTATTGTTGTAGCAACCTTGTTCTATATGGGCATCAAAGTGAGCTACTTAGTTCTGTGCTCCCTGTAACCTGTTTAAGTTAAGTTACTGTGTGTGTGTGTGTGTGTGTGTGTCCCAGCTACAAGTGTATTGATAACAAACTGAAGTGATGAGGACTGAGAAAAGATCACTACTCAAGATCATTTGAGAGAGAGAGTCCCACGATGAGTATATATATATATATATATATATATATCTGAGGGGGAACTCAATCAATCAATCAATTTTATTAATGTAGCGCAATTAATAACAAATGTCATCTCATGAGCAGGTCAGACCAAACTTTTAATTCTCTAATTATCTCTTTAATTTAGAGAGACCCAACGATTTAAGAAGTCAAGAATCCCTATGAGCAGCATTAGGCGACAGTGGCAGCTTTGGTTTTAAATGTGAGAGAAGACGTGATCTTTAGAAATAAAAATGATAGTGTACTTGTTGCCAGCCTAAAAGTTGCTATTTTATCTCCTGTAATTAAATACAAAGCATTATGATAAACTGTAATTCATTTCATGTGGGACAGGCAGCATGACGATGAAGGATATTTCTGTAGTGAGGTGTAGTGGATAATGGTTGACTGTACAATAATTTTCTTGTCCTCAAGGCACAAACTTATATCTTTAGTTTCTGTTCCCATTTCTCTGCATGCTGTGAAAAAGCCCGACCATCTTCTCTTGTCAGCAGTCAGTACAAGCTTGCCATTGCAGCCTATGGTTTTGATATGCCAATGAGTGTTGTCTAGTGAGTGTGACGAGGAAACACAATTATTCCAGTTTAGAGATTATGAATACCTGAATGTACATATACTCGTAAATTACACCCCCCTTCTGAGTGTACCTCAGGAAGAGAGGTCATCATAACTCCACAGTGCAGGTTTCAGTAGTACTCGCACACATACCCCCCGTCAGAGGCCTCACCTTTACAATGCCACATTCACCAGTCAGGCGCAACATAACTGGAGCAGACATCAAACCAAGTCACGTCAAAAGGGCAAGAGGCAGGAGGAGGGGCAAAACCTGAATCAGTTTCCCTGACTTGCTGAGTGGCGCCTAAAGTTGCTCTTGCATTGGCTGTGGAGGTATAGGAGGTGGTGTCTGGTAGAGTTTGAGGGAGAGTATGAGGTTGTCGGGCCGCTGTCCATACACTGTTCAAGGTGCAGCAGGTACAGTGCGGTAGCTGTTAGCTGCGAGTGTGTATGTATGAGCCATTCCAAGACGAACAACGTGCAAAGACGAACAACAGCAACAACAGCAACAGCAACTCCGGTGGCTTAAAAACAAAACAATGCTTTTCTCTCTCTCTGCATCCTCAGGTACTGGAAGAGATCTCCTGCTACCCAGAGAACCACGAAGCTAAAGAGCTCAGACGGATACTGACCCAGCCACATTTCATGGTAAGTCAAAAGACACACACACACATACACACAATTCATGCCAGCCGCTATGTTTTATTTGTGCAACTTTTTAGATGCAGATGGTTTTTAGCAGTTGTTCTGCTGGAATACATTTGTTTCAACTGTGTGGGTTTGAGGATCTGAGCAGCAAGGGTTAATCCTGGCAAAGGAAAGTCACTCTAGGGCTGTCAGCGGCCCCCCCTGTTAATCCTATCACAGTAATGTGTCTGATTTTCTTCTGTGATCAGTGACCTGCTCAATATCAGACGGACAGACCAGCAGAGAGGGGGGTGAGTGTAAAGTGGGAGGGGGACTGTATGAAAATGAAGTGACTAAGAATGAGAAAAGATCAGTGATCAAGATGATTGAAATGAGAGGGTCCGGACTGTGAGTGGGCGAGGAGGGGAGGTGCGGATGGAGGTCAACAAGGCGTGTCTGATGCGATGTGCTGTGTCAGGTCAGAGGCCTGGCTCCCTCATAGAGTGCAAACTGACGTGGGGAGGAAGAAAAAGAGGCACCGTCGTGCTCAACATTCCAATGTGTTCAAGTGAGAGCACAGAGAAAAAGGTTCAGTAGTTAGAAATAACAGATTTCATAGCACAGTCCTCACTAGTTCATTAACACTTATAATCATCAAATATAATTATTGTTATGTTCTTTCCACAAGTGAAAAGAAAATCTATACCACTCTTTTGTCTTTTTGTGCAGAGGTAAAGCCGAGAGGTGTGTAACTTAGCTTACCTTTGCATAGTAACTGGAAACTGGGGGGTGCAACTAGTAATGTCAGCTCAAAACAAAAAGATAAATGGAAAAATGATTAGCTGTGGTTTTTGGTGGGTTATGTTACTATTTCTTGGCCTCTCAACACCATGAGGTTTCTGGGCAATCGCTAAGCTAACCGTGTCGCTGAGTGGTTTCAGGATCCTCCTCAGCAGATGCAGTTGTCAAATTGCCCGATTTTTTTTTTTAATCTAGAAGCAGCATTTGACAAAGACACTCTCAGATTACTGAAACTGGTGGCTCTAGCTTTGCTAAATGCACAGACATGACAGCGGTGTCGATCTTCTCATGTCTAGCTCTTGGAAAGAAGGGAATCAGTTTATCTCAAAATGTTGAACGATTTCTTTAAGCGTTAACTTAAGCGAGATTCAACCAAAGCAGTGTAGCTGTCCCGTGGCTTCACCAGTGCCCCCCCCTTAAAAACCTCCTCCAGCAAATACTATCACTGTGCATGGCTTTAGTTTTTTCCTGTCAAAAGGGAAACCTACTGTACAGTGACCTTTAGAAATGACCTTTTCATTCCTCCTACTATATCAACAACAGGATCTGCGTGATTTCTACATCATCTCAACAACAGGAAAACCTCCGATCTGAACAGGCCACAAAGCTCAGGCATCCCCTAGGTGCTCATGAAATTCACAGCAGTGTTGCTTGGAAGTCTTTTTTTTTCAGAGAATTGAAACGACGCATCAGTTAATCTTAAAATCTCTACCCTGTCCCTCTCTCGCTTTGCTTCTTGTTATCTTGCACTCTTTCTCGCTTATCTTATTTTTTGGCTGCTTTTCTTTTACAGCTTTCTCGCATTCACTCAAACGCACCCACACGACATGGAAGGATTAGTTAACCCCCTAACCCCGACCTCATTAAGGCGCAATCACACCTCCAAGACTACGTCTCAGAACATGAAGATTCTTTTGCGTGTGATGTAGTTTGACATGAAAGTTAGAGACGCTGCCATTGCCTTCATGTCTCTGCCTGTCTGATCTGCTCTCCTTCGCCAGGAGTGTGTGTGTGTGTGTGTGTGTGTGTGTGCGTGCGTGCGTGCGTGCGTGCGTGCGTGCGTGCGTGCGTGCGTGCGTGCGTGCGTGCGTGCGTGCGTGTGTGTGATGCTGAGGGAAGACAGTGACAGGTTTCGCCTTTGTGGCGGTTTGATTGCTGTCTTTGAAGTTCAGACTGGTTTGTTAAAGTGCCACTCAGGGGTGTCTTTGGCTGTCAGAAGAGTGGAGTCGAACACTCTGCGGGCGCGAGGCACCGGCGGGCTCTGCAGCTACACAACACATGCTGCTTTGGCTCAAACAGACAGAGGGGCTACGGGCCGAAGGCACCTGTGGAAAAGGGGGGAGTACCTTTAACGATGGTAGAGACTTAGACAAAGTCAGGATGTAAATGCTCCTCGGCACTGTGACTGGAGAATGAAGTGGTTTCTGTTTTGGGGGTTTCAGGATAGCTGCTGGATTTGTTTTAAATATAAAAATGAATGCAGTTACAAAACAAAAGATTACTCTCTCTTTGTCGAGGTGGACTGTGCTTGAGTCGACTTTATGAGCTGAAATTGCACGTTCCATTTGTTACCTGAGGCCGCACGTGTTGTGCAGATCTAGTCCTGGTCTTGAAATTGGCCTTGCCCAGCTATGTGCTGTCCCACCCCTGCACCATGTAGAGGTGCTTCATTCAAATGAGGCAGCACGAAGCAAGTTGTTGGTATTCTGGTGGAAAATGTGTCTGAGACTTCATGCTGAGAATGAGCATCTGTTTCAGCCACATCGATCTGCTGCCAGCCTGATTATTTTATCAACAAGAGCAAACAAAGTACTGGGAGCAAATGCACAGCAATGAGGGAATAATGCTTAAAACCTAAATGATTTTAAAATGATTTGATATTCCCCACCCAGTAGTTAAATTAAAATCCAAAGTGGACGTTTAATGCACTTAATGTGTAATGCAGGAAGAGTAATACACATCTACTGCATTTGTTTCCCTATAAAGTCTGAGGCAGGCCTCACTCTGACTCTGCGTCTGTGGGTATATGTTCACAGGCCCTGTTGCAGGCCCACGACGTGGTGGCCCACGAGGTTTACAGTGACGAGGCTCTGAGGGTGACCCCTCCACCCACCTCACCCTACCTGAACGGAGACTCTCCAGAGAGCACCAACGGAGACATGGACCTTGAGAACGTCACCAGAGTCCGCCTTGTCCAGTTCCAGAAGAACACAGACGAGCCCATGGTACGCTGTTGGACATGTTTATTGTGCTCACACATTTTGACTGAGTTGACACTGGAGCTTTTTGTTAGGCCCTTAGACACTGGTTCAGATTTGCATGTGTGTTAATGCAGGGTATCACGCTGAAGATGAACGACTCAAACCACTGCATCGTTGCAAGGATAATGCACGGGGGAATGATCCACAGACAAGGTACACTTCCCTCCCACAACTGACATTTATCCCTGCACCTCGGCAAAGGGTGTTTACAAATGGCTTCCTATCATGATCATCACTTGTAAAGTAGTCCAGATACCACAAAAGAAAAGTGCTTATGATACATCTCATAAATCTTCACACAGTACGAGTGTTACCTTGGAAACTCTAGTAATTTGTAATAATTTAGGACGGCCTCTGTGATGCCAGTCCCATGTGCATCTACGTGTCTGTAATTTGTCAAATAAAAACTGTACTGCAAAATACCTAGCAGCCAAGCCATGTCATAATATCAGTCCCGTGAGAATCAGCCTGCCGGCTTCAGAATTATGGAGGCTGCGTCGGCAATAAATGAATGTTTTGACAGTATTTTGGGTTATATGGTGTGTTTGGCTGATTTACGCAGAGCCATGACATCATATCAGGGGATAATGTCAGTAACTTTTAGTAAAATACAGACATTGCTGCTTATCCTGTGTGAATGTGCCACACGAAGCACAGACGGGATGGGGGGGGGGCTTCTAAATCACCTGAGGTCCTCTGGTCATAGTACTAGCTTTGTCTGTTGTGACTGGTGCTGATTCACTGCCAGTGTCAAAATATGACCACATCACTTGTCTTGCATGTCATTTAATTCATAGAATATGGTTTAGTTTGCATCAGATATCATGTTGTTATTATTATTAATGTAAGTCTACAGGAAAGTCTTCTGCTCTTAATGGACAATATGAAACTGCTGCTTCATCATCACTTCACCCTTGTATGGTGTTCGGGTCTGTGGGAAGAGCAAAATGATACGATTAATTCTTTTTTCAAACTCAGACTGATTGGCCTTGGCTCATATTGATGAGTCTGAGTTTGAAAAAATTATTAATCGCATCATTTTTCTTTTGATAAAGAACATGAAAACGGATGAAATCGGGCCCACAAACCATACAAGGGTTAAATAGGAGTGTGTGTGTGTGTGTGTGTGTGTGTGTGTGTGTGTGTGTGTGTGTGTGTGTGTGTGTGTGTGTGTGTGTGTGTGTGTGTGTGTGTGTGTGTGTGTGTGTGTGTGTGTGTGGCAGTGTGGCTGTGTACTGAGGAGAAAGGTTTGATTACATGTTGGTCTCTCTCTCCTCCTGTCTCTCTCTCTCTCTCTCTTTTTTTTTTTTCTTTCAGGAACCTTGCATGTAGGAGATGAGATCAGGGAGATCAACAGCATCAGTGTCGCCAACCAGACTGTTGAGCAGCTGCAGAAGATGCTGGTGAGTGTGTGTGTGTGTGTGAGTGTGTGTGCGGATGTGTTGGGTCTATGCTTCAGTGTATCTCTACAATATTATCTAATCAGCAAAATGTCATGAGAAAACTCACTGAATGTGTGTTTGTGTGTCCACAGAGGGAGATGCGAGGCAGCATCACCTTTAAAATAGTGCCAAGTTATCGGACGCAGGGCTCCTCGTGTGAGGTAAACACCTCTTCCTCATCCTCTTCCTCTTCCTCATCCCCTCCTCCCATCTTTACTGCTCCTGATCTGATTACTAACTGCTTGCCTGGTTACTGTGCGTACAACCCTAGTATGTGGTGTGTATGGCGTGTGTGTGTGTGTGTGTGTGTGTGTGTGTGTGTGTGTGTGTTTTGCTGTGTTTTGCTGGGGCTGGGTCAGATATTCAGCACACCAATTTCACAACCAAGATACCGGAACCACCCCTCCCCCTCGTGTGGTCCAGGAATGAGCCACACCTCTCTGTGTGATCCCATCCTGCTCCTGCCCACGGACCAATCACAGCAACTGTAAACACAGTCGACACACACTGCAGGGGTGGACAGAATAACAGAAACACCATACAAGTTTCCCGTTTGCAGCAAAAAAATGCATACCTAATGCATACTTCCAACGAAACAAGCACTGTGAGCTCGACAGAATGAATGTGTAAGGCATTTCTGTTACTGTGTTCATCACCTGTTTAAACAGCTGTTGACACACACACACACACACACACACACTTACACACTTACACACACACAGAGACGTAGATACATATGGTTTAAACACACTCGGCCACAGTCTGCCCTAACACATGGATAAATCTGGAGGTCCAGTCATTAAATGAAACGTCCACACTGTGTGTTGACTGACAGGAGGCTCAGCTGTCCTCACTCACACACTGCATAGAAAAGGTGTGCATTTTTTAGAATAAGAGCTCAGTTGTGCCTCTCTGCCACTAAATGCCTCAAACTTTCAATGATTATATTATGTTAAATTATACTGTGTTGTGTACTGTTGGTTGCTCTATCGATTGCTTGTGTATTTATTGTCAATGTGGAGTCTTGTCTTCCTCCTGATGCCAGGCTGCTCTTTTGACCTTGTGTCTTCAATGTGTTTTGTAAACCACTGATCCACAAGCATACATTAATACATAACATAATTGCGTAATTTATATAGCACTTTTCAAGCAAAGAGCATCAAAATCTTTCCACTGGAGAGAAGTAAAGTCGAAATATACAGTGCTATAAGTAACTCAGCATAAAAGAAGTAGAAACCAATAATTCCAACATAAAACAATATCATTATACCAAGACTACATGTCTTGGTATAAAAGCTTTACTTCCCCTTGTCAGAGACTCTGGAACAGCTGTAAGGGCTAAATCAGCAGATCTATAAGGCCTTTTGGGACAAACTGGAGTCTGCCAACGTACTGTGGCACCAAGCCATGTAAACCTTGTATGTAATTAGTGAGATTATTTTTAAAATGGACTGAGGAAGATATTGGACACCAGTGTCAAGATTCTAAAAATGGGACGGTTATTGTGGTTGTCTTTATTTAGGCTAAATTGTTGGCACTCCACAACAGAGCTTTTATTCTGAAAAGTCATAAATACAAACCACAGCCCTGCTTTGATTTTTAGCTGAAGACAGAAAGCACAACCAAGTCAAACTTCATGATTCCCAAACCTCAATTTTTCGACATCAAAAGAATTTGGAATCATCAATTTATACATCAAAGTGATTTGTCATTTCACTTTTGAATGATTTATTTGTTTAGAGGCTCTCTTTCCTCTTTCTTTTTTGCTTATAATTCAGATTTCAGAGTGCATTTATACATTATCAATGCAAAAACTTAATATTTCAGTCACCGTGCCATCTTCTCAATTTTCATTTGATTTTCACAATTCATTCTATATAGTTAATCCTTATATTTGAGATTATCTAACAAATCACTTCATGCATTTAGCATTTATTTGACTGTAATTTAATGTCTTTTGGCCCTCCAGCACACACTGTCTGCTCTGTGAGCACAGATATTGAGCGGTGATGGTCTGTTATTAGGGATGACCTCATGGTCTCGGCTGCTCACATGAGTATCCCATGTCTGTCTACCGCCCTCTTGTGGTGGTGTAAGGACGTGCAGGCTAAAGGGCTGCTGCTGCTGATGATGTTGTCTGCCAAGTCTTGTTGACGCATTTCACTACGTCAGCGCTGTGGTGGGTCTCTACTGTGTTCTACAAATGTACCTTCTCCATCACCTCCGGTCGCTGCCCAGGAATGTGTGTGTGTGTGTGTGTGTGTTGAATTGTGTGCATGTGGCCAGAAGATATCATAAATATGAGACGTGTGTGTGTGTGTGTGTGTGTGTGTGTGTGTGTGCCCTGCTGACCTGTGTGTCTTATTTCAGAAAGAGTCCCCCACCACCTCCAGGCAGTCCCCTGCCAATGGCCACTCCAGCATTAACAGTTCTATATTGGTAAGGACCCCCCCCCCCCGCCCCCAGAGAAACCCCTCAGACAGACCCACAGCCATTTCTCCCCTCTCCCCCTCCGATGCGTCATTGATGTGTCGTGGTATTTTAAATGTCCGTCTGTCGATCTGTTTGTCCGTGTAGATGTTCACTTATCGCAGGTTGTTACAGTAGTAGTAGCAGTAGGCAGGTCGTACAGTAGATCTCACGACTCGATCCCTCGTCGTTCTCCCTGTGCATCCCTTTGAGCCAAAGGCCCCCGTGTCCGATATCTCAGTTAACAAATTGGTGTGCCTGTAAAGCCTGCCGCGTGCTGTGCCTCATTGTTGACACAACGCACTCGGCCTCCTGTGGTCACGATGCTGCAGGGGACACACTTGAGGCTCCTGCTGTGCACTATACTAAACCTAATCAGGTCCTGCAGCTCCTTTGTTTTCTCTGCCAAGGCTCTAGACAGACACTGCGGTCGTGCTGATGATGCAGCTGCTTTGCTTGCTCCGCTTGCTTGGTTGCTCCACAGCCACATCTGCTTTAACAGATGAGAGTTACTGTCGTCTTTTCCACTTTCCTTTCTGTATATATTTTGCAAGAGCAGTAGCTAGATTGCAGATGAATGTTAACGCATGTTTTAAGTCCCGAAAGAGGATATCTGACTCCTACTGAGTCCCTCAAGTCCCGAAAAAGGTTTGTTTTTTTTATCTTGTGCGCACAAGATGATTATCTTGTGGTAACAAATGAGTTATCCTGTGTGCAACTTCACAAGTGTCTCTATGTAGAGAATGAATATTGATGCTCAGTGGGCGCCTTTAAATTCCCCAACAGTATCTAAACCAGGTAAAATGAGCTCCACCTCAACAGCTGCATTAAAATGCTGCTTACATGATAATGCAACAACAACAATCAATAATATAATGTACAGCAATACAAAACTACTACACAGAGACATTCTTTTAACTCAGTGTAAGTGTAGTGACAGTTTTGAGAGAGAAAAGTAATATTTAAAAGATGAATTTCTAGTTTATTTTCTTGTTTGTGCACGATAGAAAGATGTCACCTTTCGGGACCCTCTGGGCCCTGTACAATCCTTTTATTCCCTGTTAGTCTAATATTTGTATCTTGCTTTAACCGTGTCTCTCTGTCATCAATGGTTTCCCTCCGCAGGACCTGCCATCCACCATTCAGCCCAAAGGTCGACAGGTGAATAAAAGCCACTTACTCAACACCTGTACTCACTTAAACAGGATAATGTTGCATCCCTCCCTTTTATTACAAAGTGTACGTCTTGATGTCTCCCTAACCCTCCTTTCTGCTTCACAACACTCATCACAATAATTCTGATTCATTTACAAAGTAGTAGTTTTGTTTACAGACCGATCCCCAGACTGTTCAGACTTTGACTCGTGGTGCGAGTGGCCGAGTTCTGACCTCCTTTTGATAGAAGAAATATTGGAGTTTGAGCCCACTCCAAACTGCTTTGAATTTAAGTTCTACTAAAATATGCTGCAGCCGTTCAGCCGTCCGTAGCAAAGAGAGGAGCGGACAGCGTGCTTCAGGATTCAGACTGAGCTTGGTTTAGAGGAATAAGATTTTATTGATTTGAAGATGGTAATGTTTCCCTTCAAGCACCAGAGGAGAACAGAATGGTTTTCAAATCTGTTTAGTAAAGGAAGCCAGAGACCCAGGCCAAGTATGTCACCAAATCACACAGAGTTCTGCTTGGATCCACTCAGATTCGACTGCAACTAATTATTATGTTTACAGTTATTTTCTTGGTTAATTGAAATTGTTGAGGCCACAAAATGTCAGAAAATTAAAAAAATACTAAGGTCATACCCTCAATTTGCTTGTATTTTCTTGCCAACAGTCCAGAAGTATTTGATATGAAAGAGGGAGAAGCAGCAAATACCGATACTTTAAAGGAGCATGTTCAGCATTTTTGCTTTATTAATGGCTGAAACAAATGATTTGACTGTCAGAATATGTTTTTGTCGCCCTATACTGACACGTGTGCCCAAGCCCCCTGTAACAGAACCCCCACTTTAACTGTATGTGTGGTAAGAATGGCACAGGCATTGTTAGACCCTGCACAGCCAAGAGATCACCCCTGAACGCTGATCCGCAGTCAGATATGGATTCATGGCTGTTGCAGTAACATTTGGCGGTCTGAGCAGATACCGCTACCTCTATTTTAAGCCAACTAAAATGTATTGTCAGCCTAACAATCTTCCATGACTGTCATCCCATCACAGTGTCTTTATATGTGTGCACCGTCCTGACTTTCAGGACAATACTGATCCAAATCAGACTCTCATGTCATTTACTGTTGTGAGATTAAGTACCAACAATGTAGCAGCAGGTGCTACCAGCAGAGGGCAGTAGAGTCCACAACAGACCTCTGACATCACATGCTAGACCATAGGTCACTATGGACCCAGACCTATTATCAATAAATTAGAAGGGGATTATAAATTCGACAAGACGCTTCTATTCCAACCGGCGCAGCTTTTCTAGTGTTTACTGCATTGGTTGAGCAGATCAGGAAACGCACAGACCAACTGCATTCGAGTTAAGCCATCCCACGTGAAGCTACTCAGCCAAAGAAGTTCCAAAGAAGCATTCCAGGCGCTAAACATCTCCGCTCTGCATGCAGACTAAAGTTAAGAGGCGAGGGGACAGACGAAAAGCTGCTGCTAAACTTTATTTATCTCAAGTTATGAGCTTTATTTTAAGACGTACAGTTATTCAAAAACTGTTATTTATTTTCTCTTATTTAATGAGACGAGAACGTTCTACCCATCTACAGTATTATGTATCTGTTAAATATGAATATTGTCCAAATGTTTTTGAATCTTACTGAATTTATTTGATTTGACAGTCAGTTATTGATGCAGACGTTGATACAACTACTAGGCTCCATCAACATATATCACACTAACTCAAGTTAGACATTATGATCTTCTGGACCTTTGCTCTAATACATTTTCTCTGACTGGACCTTTTTGAGTTTTAGTTGAATAACCCTGTGCTAGACGGTCTCAGGGCTGCAGAGCTTGATACCATTGAATTGTTTCATAGTTTCAGATCTACTGACGGGAAGTAAATGTGCTATGTGATAAAAGTGTTATCGCTCCAAAGTAGGAGTTGTACCTCCTCGTCCCGTCTCACCACCATCAGCCCCCGGCCTGTTATCCCCTCCACCAGCCTAGGCCACCATACTGCTGTATAGACATTGCATAGCCGTTTTGGTGCATGATGTGTGTGATGCTTTCACATCCTAGATTGTATCCAGACCTCCAATCAAGGACAAAATGTCTGTAAAGGTAAGAGACAGCCTCTCCCACCCCTCCCTTAAACTACCCCTGCCTGCACTCAGTGAACACAATAAGAAACACAGCAACCACTTTTACACTGTTGTCCCAAACACTTCCAGCAGCTCACCTTCACACAGAGTGTAGATTAGAGGCAGACAGACATTAAAGGCAGCGACAAACGGCTGTGAGGGTAATGATTGTTGTTTTGAACCCATGGACACATAGACAATGCCTGTGCCGTAATTACCAGTGCGTTTGGAGGCTCATTAATAGCCCGACAGTGTCTGGGTTTATCTCGCTGGAGAGAGCCCTCCCTTGGAAACCACTTTCCAGCCTGGCAAAGTACGCCGATGCTCTCACCCCCCTGGGAGTTCACCACTCGGTCCCAACTGTCACAATATGCAAAAGAAAATACAGCATCCAGCCACGCTTATCTTCCTGCCTGTCAAATTTCTCTTTCTTTTTCTGTACTTCTACCATAACTACCCACCTCCCCCACCCACCCCTCGGTTAGGTCCATCGTCTAACCTACAGTATGTGCTTTTCACCGCAGATATATGTGAGGGCTCAGTTTGAATACGACCCCTCCAAAGACGAACTCATCCCCTGCAAGGAGGCCGGCATTCGCTTCCAAGTGGGCGACATCATCCAGATCATCTCCAAGGACGACCACAACTGGTGGCAGGGCAAGCTGGAGAACACAAAAAATGGCACAGCAGGCCTCATCCCGTCGCCAGAGCTGCAGGAGTGGTGAGATCAGAAAGACGAGGCTACGGAGAAACTTTTTATCCACGTCCACAATCCTTGAGCTCAACACTTGAATTTGTTTGCAGGCGAGTGGCGTGTATAGCCATGGAGAAGACCAAACAGGAGCAGCAGGCCAGCTGTACCTGGTTTGGCAAGAAGAAGAAGCAGTACAAAGACAAATATTTGGCAAAGCACAACGCAGGTACACCCTGAACCCACACACGCATTCATAATCACATGCATGTGCACACAAAACAACATGCTGCAAGCATGCATGCATGTGACATACTGTTTACATTAAGTGTGACAGTGGGAGCTTGTGAACATGTGTGTCTGTCCATCCATCTGTTTGTAGAGGGAACACATATGGAATGGGATCTTGTAGCGTTCATCTCCAATAGCAGAGCGACGGCCAGGAATGACAGGAAAAGCTGCCAGTGTGGCAGAAATCTTATATGAGCACAGGAGCAATTTAGGGAGATGTGGGCAGCTCGTTGATATGGACACCAGTTTTGAGCCAGCAAATCTCTGCGTGTTCAGGGATCATTTTGAATAACAATCCTGCGTGAGGATGTGCACGTGTGCTTTTGTGTGTGCAGCAGAGTGTCTTACCATTTGTCTCTTGAGTATACATGAGGTATCAAAAACAGCAGCAGCAGATATGCTTAGCGGCGTCTGGACATACAGTAGATTCACTACTCAGATATCACTGCCATGTGTCTGTGGGGTAAAAACTCATCACGTGTGTTTGCAACCGGAGCTAAGAGGCAGGGTTTAGATGGAAGAAGGCAGTAGTTAAAGGGTTTTGTTTGCTGTTAGTTCTGACACCAGTAGTTTTGAGTAGTTTACTTTGGACTTTAGAAACTTTGTTTTTATCTTGTGATATTACATTGTTTTCTGCTTCGCTGGGAATAAATGCCTTTTTATTCTTTTATTTATCTTAGAAAGATAAGACTGTGATTGTTTGACACCTCAAATGTATCTTATGACCCCATGGAGCATCCAGGCCCCAGTTTGGGAACCGCTGGAATAAGCTAGTAAAGAGAGGTGGTGTAAAGTAAGGAGCAGTGCAGGGTGGGGATGAAAAGTGTTGTCCCAGGCTTTGGGGTGTCAGGTGTCTGTAGCTCATGTTTCCAGAGCTTTCCACCTTCTGTACAGCATGTCCACCGAGCAGCAGCTGTGCATGACCACAGCTCTGTGCCTACATGTGTACATGCACACTGAGCAGTAGTCAAGATTTAAGGTCACACACTTTCTAAATCGGTCTTCAGATATCCCCAAATCCTACAGCTTAGCACCTGTAGAGCAAAACCAAGCTGTGCAGAAACAGATCTTAGCAGCAAACTGATCTCAGAGGAGACAAGTAGATAGTTATGTGATGGGTGGAGCATAGTATCACTAAAATCTTTCTTAAATACAGAACTGTGCAGAAGTTTCAGGCAGGCGGCGAAGAAATGCTGTAAAGTAAGAATGCTTTCAAAAATAGAAAGTTATCAATTTACAAAATGCAAAGTGAGCGAACAGAAGGAACTCAGTAGGCAGGTTGTTCCAAACATCTTGGAGAACTAACCACAGTCGGCTGCCTCAGATCCTTCTGTCTCTTCATGTAAAGACAGACAGACTCTTGAGATCAGGGCTCTGTGGGGGCCACACCATCACTTCCAGGACTCCTTGTTCTTCTTTACACTGAAGATAGTTCCTAATGACATCGGCTGTATGTTTGGGGTCGTTGTCCTGCTGCAGAATACATTTGGGGCCAATCAGACGCCTCCCTGATGGTACTGCATGATGGATAAGTATCTGCCTGTATTTCTCAGTATTGAGGACACCATTGGAAAATCCCCGACTCCATTTGCAGAAATGCAGCCTGCAGACACTCATTATTGCTCCGCTCTCCAGCCCTTCGGTGGACAAACTGCCTTCTGCTGCAGCCACATATTTTAAATTTTACCTCATCAGTCCAGAGAACCTGCTGCCATTCTTCTGCACCCCAGTTCCTGTTTTCATGTATAGTCGAGTCGGTTTGGCTTTTCGGCTGCAGTTCTTCCATGAAGACCACTTCTGTTTCTGTTCCACTTATGACTGTTGATGATCATTAGCACCTGTTTGGTATAATTGGTTGATAATACACCCGGCTGTGATCCTACAGAATCCCTGACTGTGTGCAGCGTATCTAGAAGAAGGCTGTGTTGAAGGCAAAGGGTGGTCACACCAAATAGTGATTTGATTTAGGTTTTTCTTCTGTTTGCTCTCTTTGAATTTTGTAAATCGATAGAAATAAACAATGACATTTTATATTTTTGAAAGCATTCTTACTTTACAGCATTTCTTCACACCTGCCTAAGACTCTTGCACAGCACCGTATATCACATCTGTGCCTGTAGTTTCTATCAAAGGATTATGGGATGAAACGATTGAAGGGCACTGTCTCTGTCAGTGTGCATCTGTGTGTACAGTATGTTTGCTTGTGTGTTGATTGGCACGTCTGTCAAACAATGTGCACTGAGACCTTGGCTGACACGTCAGTACATGTCCATTTCAAAGGAGTTGTATCAAAGCATGCAGAACATAATAGTTATATAGTCAAAGAAGCATGAATGCACGACATCCAGAGTCACCTGAATTTAGTGTTTAAACTGAAAGAGTCAGTACTACCATTCATCCCCCATTGTACTGACAACAGATTCATCATCTAGTGCACAAACAGTTCACGTTTAACACTTTAATCCCATGGTCTCATACAGCATCCATCAGTACTAACTGAGATTCTAGTTTTTCCCATCAAAATCTTCTCTTGGAAAAGAGTAGCTGGGATTTTGTGCATGTTTTTGCTTGTGTGTATGTGTGTGTTCGCATACTGCAAGCTATCATATCCACCATGTATCCATCATATACACCACTGCACACAGCATTAATACCTTAATACCTCTGACCAAAATTCATCTACTACAAGTTTATTTTTTTGATGATCAAGTAGGTAAATTCAGGTTTTGTATTGGCATCATTGGAATCAATTAATCAACCAATCAATCTGCATTTATAGAGCGCCAGTTCATGACAAATGTTGTCTCTAGACCTTCTCCATGAAGAGCAGGTCTAGACCAAACTCTTGAAGTAAGAGAGAGACCCAACGATTCAGGAATGTCAAATTAAGGATCCCCACATGAGCAGCATCAGGTATTAGGCAACAGTGGCCAGTGGTCATTAGCTCTTATATAACATGTGAAAAACAAAGGACCAGAAGATTCAGTGTGACTGCTGTTGTTTTTAAAACCTAAAACCAAAACATTTTTTATAGAACAACATAAAGTTATAAAATCATGCTTAACGCAACTTTCTGATCAATTATCTCTTTTATTTATGACAAGAAATCCCGGTTTTCCCGGGAAAAGAGATATTCTGCTGGTGGTAATAACATGTTATTACTCTACAGATATCTGTAGAGTAATAACATGTTATTACTCTACAGATATTCTGCTGGTGGTAATAACATGTTATTACTCTACAGATATCTGTAGAGTAATAACATGTTACTACTCTACAGATATTCTGCCGGTGGTAATAACATGTTATTACCAGCAGCAGAATATCTGTAGAGTAATAACATGTAATAACATGTTATAACATGTTATTACCAGCAGCAGAATATCCACATGTCAGTGTTCAGTTGGTTCCAGTATGCCCTTCAGTAGCAGGTGTGTTGTGGATCCATCCCCACTGTTAGCACCGTGCAGTGCTGCACAGCTGCCCAGCTGTTGAATCTTGCTGTTTGTGTGTAACATTTTGTAATTCTGCTGTTGTAACTGAACCATGTTATGACCCCTCCTGTTCATCTCTCTCGCTTTCTCCTTCTGAACGGCCTCTCTGCATGTAAGTAACAACCAGTGACAGCATCCACCGTCTCCTCTTTCTTTTACTCTCCTCCACTTTCTCCCTGTCCCTCTCTCTCTCTCTCTCTCTGTCTTTATTCTATCAACCCTGTAGATTAAATCAGCCGTCACTGCCAGCGTTTCACTTTTGTTTCTGTTGATGCAGTCAAAAAAACAACAGAAGGCTAAGACAAAACTGAAACCATGTAGCTTAGTTTGTGTGTTTCAGAGATTGTGTGCTGTGATGTTCATCTTAACCCATTTTTTTTCTCTGGTATTAAATAGACAACCCTGGTATTTTCAAACCTAATCGGTAAAAAGGTTTTGAAATTGTCGCACCTATGCACACATCAACACACAGCCACTAAAAGTGCCTGATTCTGCCTCTGAAAGGCTCATTACTGTTAGAAGTGTCTGACAGCACTATGGAAAGGATCCCTACAGAGATAGAAGATCCTCGTGGCTTAACCACAAACTCTTCAAAGCCACCAGACTCCACCGACAGAACCTTGCAGAGTAAGGGGGCTGCTGGTCTACTGCTGCCTTAATTGGTAAGCTTGTTTGTGTTACAGTGTGACACAACGTCCTGTGTTCTGTGAGGTGAAATTGCTGCTTTTGACATTGGAGCCTGGTGGCTTTGAAGAGAGCAGTGAAGGTTGTGTCTGGTTTAACACAAAGAATCTCTGTAGGCTTTTTCAAAAACTTCAAATACCAATGTGAGCCTGTCGGTGGCACAAACAAGCACTTTTAGAGTACGCAGTCAGTTTCAAAACTTTTTCTTACCTTCTAGTCATTTAGATGTACAAATGTACAAATAAGGTCCACGTTTCCAAATACTGGAGTAACCTTTTCAGTCAATCCAATATGTTCCCTTAACTTTTTGAACAATTATCCTCCATCAGTTTGAGGAGCAGCTGGTTTGCAGCCGCCTGTTGCATAAGAGAACCCAGTGACTTGTGGGTATTGTATTTCGCTTGTCACTGCCCCGAGACGGCGGCTGCATGGAGGCTCATGTTACAGATTCTGAGAACACACTGTACAGTGAGCAGCTCTGCTCCAACAACACAGGCAACCTCCAAGTTCCCTCATTTGTTCTGGTCTGTGTTTTGTCACACAGATAAATGTTTAGAAAGTCCTGCCCTGCATTCATTAAATGACTGTATTTATAGGAAAAATACACTGAAGTTAAACTACATCTTTGGTTCTGTTACTAAAGTTGGGATTAAAGAAAATCTGTGCACCAGTAGCATGAAGTTTTAAGAAACTAAGTTCCAAGGTTGCACAAATTTAGCTGAATTAATTCCCTCAGGAAATATCTAAATGAACAATTGGTCCATACACAGAAAATATAGCAGCAAATATTTTGATAATCAATGAACAATTTAAATGTTTTTCCAGCTTTTCTGTTGTAACATTTGATGACTGTTCTTTATTATATATGATGGTAAACTGAATACATTTGATATTATAAACCTAAAGCTATCTGAGTGTGGCACCTTGAAATTATTATGGCTGTTTTTCACTATTTTTTGACATTTCATAACAACAAGAAAATAATAATTAGTAGATCAATTGATAATGTTAAAGTTATAATTGTAACACTTTTTGAGATTCTTCTCTTCTCTGATCCAAATGAATGAACATGACATGAATTCAGACTCATTATACTGCTGACTGTCTTTAAGGATAATTCTGGCATTTTAAAACCTAATTTTACATATTTTAGTAACAGAAACCTTTGGAACTGGTCCAGTAGATCGCCTGCAGCATGATGGTTGCAATGTAATCCTTCAGTGCAATTTTGCCACCGACAGGCTCAGATTGTTATTCTAAGAGTCTGAGAATGTTATAGAAAGGATCCCTACAGAGATAGACCTGGAAGATCCTTTTGGTTTAACCAGACAGCCGTTATACCGCTCTATTCAAACCCACCAGATTCCATTGACAAAACCGGTAATTTTACCTCCGTTGCTTCTCTACTGCTGCCTGAAATGGTTCGTCTGTTTGTGCTGTTGTGTGACACAAAGTCCAATGTTCTGTGAGGTAAAACAACTGTTTTTGTTAGTTTGTGTTCTACAAATATTGTTGGATCTGAAGTGACCCTCTAAAGACGAAACAATAGCACAAACAGACTACCTGAGCAGTAGAGCAGTGGAGTCTGGTGGCTTTAAAACTGAGCGATGTAACGGCTGTTTTTGGTTAACTACTACCAAAGGTCAAGGACAATCTCAGCCCGTCAGTGGCCACTTTTAGTGGTCAGACTTGATAATGTAATCCCATGGGGCTATTCCACCCACACAGCCACTGTAGGTAGTTTGTCCATTCTCAGCTGCCGTGGAGGCAATCTGCTGGACCCAAGTCCAAAAGTTTACAGCCATATTAACAGTCACACCCAAATTATGTCAAATCAGGGCCCAGGTTTAAAAATAGAGGAGTAATCCTACACTCCTGTGAATATACTAACCTGCTGCTGAACTCTCAGTGCTCTTTTAGTTTGATATTGATTCATCTGTCAATTAGTTTCTTAATTAATTTGATCTTTAAGTTGTAAGACAGCAGTGAAACATTCCTATCGTAAGCTGCTTGTATAGTCAGAAACTCAAAGATATTCATTTTACTATCATAGAAGACAAAAACAGCAGATGTTTGCATTTGAGATGCAGAAACTAAGCCATTTATTTATCTGTGTTGTTTCCTATTGATTTTCTCTCAGTCCAGCCCAAATATCTAAATATATATTTTCTGCCATCTTTACTGGTTTTTGTCATGAACCATTTTCTCCCTGGACCAGTTACTACCTGGTCAGCTTCATTTCATGTCAGAGCACAGAGGGGGTTTAAACCTCCTAACATCCACCAGAGCAGCACGTGGCTAAAACACAACCGTAACCCTTAGAGTCCTGAGCCTTTTTTGGCTGTTTTACTTTACTTTTGTCTTCATATACCACATAAAACAATGTTTAATATGCCCATGTTTGGTATCCTTTTCCTATACGACCTGGCTATTATTTTTTCACTTTGACATACTGTGTCAACACATTTGGCCAAAAAACACACAAAACACATAAAATCCGATTTGAAAAATTGTATTAATTTTTGCAATAAACAACACAAACAAATCTTGAAAATGTCAACACAGGTTGCAAAGGTGAACATACAAAGGTAAAATTGAGGTAAAAAAATCTAAGTATATACAAATATTTAGTAAAGAGCAGGCGTTTTTCCCCCTTTTTAGTAATGAAACTCTGAAATAGTTTATGTACAAGATTAAATACACATAAAATAATTCCCAGGCTCACTTGGCATCCAGTGTTCGCTTCATGTCTCCACAAAACAGTCCCTCCTATCCAAAAACTCTCCCTGTCCCTCCCTCCTCCAAAAAAAAAACAAACCCTCAGTCTAAACCTAGAAAACAAGCTAGTAAATACAGTCTGTAGAGGAGAACCAGCAGATTCTGGCTTTTATTACCGTTTTCTGATGTGATGAAAAATGACAAGGGTACTGAAATAAATGCAGCACCTGCGGCATCCCGTATCGGACATATGCACAGGTAACGGCATGATAAAAAAAAAAAAAAAAATCTCCTGTTTTACTTGGTCTATCGACATAAAACAAAAACTAGGAAAGAGTTTCAAGCCTACACTTTGGAGTGAATGTGTCTACATCACTCTACGTGCCCTCTACGCCATGCAGTTAAGTCATCAAGTGGCCATGTGATTTGATCACGCCGGCGTGATCAGCGGAGGGTTAAAACAGCTCACTGATGTGTCCTAGTTACTGTTGTCACACATGACAGAACTACTGCCTGCAGGTCACCACATACCCTCTATATGTTGTTAACCACACCTGGATTAGACCTGTAGGGAGCTAGGGTAATCATCAATTCACAGATCATCTCAGCTCTCCAGTTGTCACTTTCACTCACAGTTTTGATGATAGGCTTGTCGCCAGTCCGGATTTTAATCTGCTCTGTTTTGAAGTCACCCAGCTTCCTCTGTTCTCCACCACATAGTTACCAGCTGTGTTTAATACTCTGCAGTTCCCCTCGCCGTCTCCAGACTCCTCTAGCTGCTGCCTGTCTCACAACATTCCTCTCCACGTCCTCTCACTCTCTTTCTCCCTCTCCCTTCCAGTGTTCGACCAACTAGATCTGGTCACATATGAAGAGGTTGTGAAGCTTCCTGCTTTCAAGAGGAAAACGCTCGTTTTGTTAGGTGAGTTCAGCCGAGTGTAGCAGCAAGAAATGGGGACGTCTGCCTTCACAGCTGACCTCACTGACCCACTGTGTGTTTGTCTTTGTCAGGTGCCCATGGAGTGGGCAGAAGACACATCAAGAACACACTCATAACCAAACATCCCGACAGATTCGCCTACCCCATCCCACGTAAGACACTGCACAGGAAAACACTCATCGGAGAGTTCAGTTAAACCTCAGCTCGTTGATACGACTGGTCCAGTAGATGGTCTGTGCCTGATCCAAATATATCCACTGAAAGTGATTGTTTTAGCCACTGACAGACTCAGAGTGTCTGTCAACACTACGGAAAGGATCCCTGCAGAGATCCTAGAACTAGAAACAGCTGTTTGATCACTCCCTTCAAAGACAAAAGACGAAATCAGGGTCAGTACAGATACAAACTATTTAACTAATACGATGATCCACTTCAGCCTTACCCTGTTATTGTTTGTTATAGGTCGTTGTGTTGTGTCGTTTTGTTTCATGTCATTTTGTGTGTGCAGTTCTACATTCAGTTAACCATCCGTTTACCGCAATAATCCATTTGTTTCCACTCTGTTTGTTTACCATGTCCCTTCATGCCCTAACTGTTGGTGCAGCCTCTCTCCCTCACTATATGTGTGTGTGTGTGTGTGTGTGTGTGTGTGTGTGTGTGTGTGTGTGTTCTCCTCTTTTCCAACGTCTACGTCTTGTATCTTTGGGACTGAATTAGATTTTTAGTGAACCCTAACCCTAGCAGATCACTGCAGTGGTAATCCAGCCACTCCCATGTTCTGTGAGTTACAATGACAATGTAGTCTGGTGTGTGTGCTGTTTGTGGTTAAACCAAAAGGATCTTCCAGGTCTCTCTCTGTAGGGATCCTTTCCATGATGCTGTCACACACTTAGAATAACACTCTGAGCCTGTCAGTGGATCAAACAAGCTCTTTTAGTGGACCTACTGTGATCAGGTGCAGTCTACTGGACAAATTCCATCTCATTTTGTACCTTTTAGACCGTTAAATATGGACCCAGGTTTAAAAATACATCCTAAACAGCACCAGCACAGTCAGGAAGTGTAAATGCTGTCTCCTGGTGTGCCACAGACACAACCAGACCTCCAAAGAAGGACGAGGAGAACGGGAAGAACTACTACTTTGTTTCCCACGACCAGATGATGCAGGACATCAGCAACAACGAGTACCTGGAGTACGGCAGCCACGAGGACGCCATGTACGGGACGCGGCTGGAGACTATCCGGAAAATCCACCAACAAGGCAACATAGCTATACTGGACGTTGAACCTCAGGTGTGTGTGTGTGTGTGTGTGTGTGTGTAGGTGTGAGGGTGCATGCATGCATATTTAAGCTTCTAAGTTTTACTTTTAAAACCTATTCTCCATCAGGCCCTGAAGGTCCTGCGGACAGCAGAGTTTGCCCCGTACGTCGTCTTTATTGCTGCACCAACCATCACGCCGGGCATCACTGAGGTAGGAACACACCAAACACTACATACATTTGAAGGAACTGGTGACACTTTACATGTTTCTTATTGTTCAGATCTCACGAAAAGACCCAAATCTGATGAGAGCTCCATTGTTGTCCAAAATCTATTAAAAACACATCAGTGAGCCACGGTGTTGCCCCGGTTGGCACCTTTCTACACACTGTAGTTTATTTTGACTCAGTCCCACACACACTGTCTTCTTCCCTGAAGTAGTCACAAGAGTGGATTAATCCCCTGCTGAAAATAGTTCCCATTAAAAACACTGTTTCCTCCTGGTTCACTAGCTACATTTTTTTAAAGAATGTCCTAACATTTGCTAATTGCTTGTTTTGTTCAAAGTACAAAATCCCAAACATTGAGTTTGCTAACATAAATGACAGGAACAGCAGCAAACTAAGTGAATATCATCATGAATTCAAAAGCTGCAGGCGTGTCGATAAGTGATCAGCTGTCCAAATACCTGCTGATCAATTGTCTGCTGATCCACTAATGGTTTAATGGAAGTGTCGCCTCTGAGACATTTAAAGTGACACACATATTTTAGCTTTGAGCTCTTTATTACTTTATGACATCTCTAGCATGTGAAGCAGCACCATCTCAGCTCTTCGCCCGTGTGTCTGCCTCTCTCATTCCTCTCTGCACTCTTTGCATGCTGCATGTGTTTTTTCCTTTGGCACCCCCCTCAGATGCCCAGGTGGTGTCGTACGCTGCCAGTAAGTAAGAGCTGACAGGCTAGAGAGCGTGTAGTGTTATTTTTAATGATGCATGTGTGTGTTTTCCTCCCCATATGCTCGTTTGGACGGTTCCTGTTGGTAGTGCCTCCTTCTGTGTGTTTTCCCATTCATTCCTCCCCCCCACACACATTGTGCTGTAACCTCCATCCTGTCACACTGTGGGTCTAACATGATCCACTGTAGACAGTGAGGTCAACTCCTGGTGACCTCCAGTAACACAGTGTGAACAGAAGAAAGAGAAGACGCACTCGTGTTTGTAAAAAGCAGTAAAAATAATGGATTTAAGATCAAATTTAGCGTTTCATGTATGAAGCCTTGAACCTTGAAGTTTGCATGTCCTCCCCACTCTTGTGTGGGTTTACTCCAGATACTCCCGTAGGTGTGAGTGGTTGTTTGTCTCTATGTGTCAGTCCTGGGATTGGCTGCTGGATGGATATATTGAATTTAATGCCTGTCCCAGAGCCTATAGAGATGCTTTAAAATGTTTGTGTCGTCCAGTCAATAGTCCTAAAACCCAAAATAATGCAATTAGCACTGATTCAATCGGAGAAAGAACACACACGTGTGTGTAGGACAGAGACATCAGACGAGGAAATTAAAGCGCTCACATAACCCACAGTCCTGCCAGTAGTTTCATACCAGTCCACTGGTGTCCAGGTGGTCGTAACACAGCAACATAGAAGAACACAACTAGAAGGAAAGGTGGATGTAAACACTGCAGGATTTAAAAAACACTGACTTTGAAACGTTTTCTGAGGAAAGAAATGCACTCGACATGTTTGTTAGAGGTCAAAGATACATCCGATGAGCTTTTGGTGCGTGACTCTGTCGTTGTTGTTGTTATGTTGCTTGTTTTCAAGAAAGCACAGAGCAGCTTTAACAGCAGAGCAGGAAGATTAACTGTAAAGAGAATTACACAGTGATGAGTTCTGGCATTTAACCCTTTAACACTCAAAACGTCCGCCTGGACTTTTTTGCTTAAAACCTCCATGGAGGTTTTATCACACGGGAGGGTCGTCTTGCTGACATTCTTCTTCTTTTCTTGCTCTTGTGAATGTTGTCTTTCACCATCTGTCTGTCTTCCCCAGAAACAAAGGGGCTTTTTGCGGGCTCCCGAGTGGAATTACCGCCATGACACCATATTGACTGTAAAGTGCAATGTCTCAGCTTTCAGAAACCGTTGGAATTTTTCAGATAGAGAGACAAAACTAGTCAAATGAGCCACATTGACAACAAAAGATTTCACCGTGTTTCTTTCGCAACTTTCGTCTCAGATCCCGCAGTATGTCGGGGCCTCATTCTGCCTTCATCGGTGTGTAACACTGCTCTTCCTCCTCCAGGACGAGTCTCTCCAGCGGCTGCAGAAAGAGTCGGAGATTCTGCAGAAGACTTACGCCCACTACTTCGACCAGACCATCATCAACAATGAGATTGATGAGACCATCAGGCACCTGGAGGAGGCCATCGATCTGGTGTGCACCACCAGCCAGTGGGTTCCCGTGTCCTGGGTCTACTGACCTGACCTACACCACCCCCACCCCCTCCCAGCATCAGGACCTTGGCCAAACTCCCAGCATTCTCTCTTCAAAATAAGAATAAACAAACTAACAATTAACAAAAACACTCTCTACACTGCACTCGATTGAAAACCCCCTCAGCGTACTGTGAAAGCGACCACAGCATTCAACCGAGATCCTCTTGAACGCTGCACAACCAACCCGCGGTGGCCGATTATCGGACTCTTGCCCTGGCAGACGACCTAGTCATAGTGTTGTATAAAAAACAGAGTAAACAAAAGTGAATATTGTCATGTCTGTACTAGCTAGGAGGCAACATTTCTGTAGATGTTTGTTTTAAAGAGACAGTACTGTTCCTACCCTCTGCTGGCTCTCCGCCACAACCCTCCCACCACATTGTAGTCCTGTTGGGTGTTGTAGTACTAAAGCTCGTGTAGAAAGACACTGTCAGTGGGTATCCTGTCTATCAGCAGACCGAAGCAAAAGCACACAAACACACTGCAATGTCTTCTCATCTGTAGATCACGTCCGCAGCCCTCATTATTTATTCATTCCTGTTCTTTTCCAAGCTGGATCACATCCTCTCATTTCCTTTTATTAGCCTTCAGTACAGTTTTATCACACACATTCACGCCTTTCTACCTACCTACATACCAGGTACTGTCTCTTCTAAATAAATCCATAAATGTTTTAGAGATTTGAATGAGGTTATCATGCATGTGGACATTTGCAAGCTTCCATGCTGTCAGTCAGTCAGTGTTCCCCGTGTCCCTCTGTAAACCTCCAAGAAGAATACAAAAAAAATGATATATACATTATGTATAAAAACACATTCCAGCTGTTTGGAAAAGTGAACTCAGCCAAGGGAAGCAAGAGGGCGAGAAAAAACGTAACCGCGACGGAGCAGAACGTTGACTTGACACCTATGCACATCCTTTGCATTTCGGGTGACATTTCTAAACCACAGATTTATTAAAAAAAAATAAAAAATGATCAACCATGTAGTGAGATGTGTTTGTAAAAAAAAAGAGCAGAATGAAATAAAAGTCTTGATTTTTCTCTGTTTGATTTGTCATACGCAAGTAAGGAGGAACTCCACCTTATTCCTCATTTGCTGTTTCAGAAATGTGATGTCCAACATTATTAGTGTTTCGATCAAGTTTAAAATTCGACGGAAGATGAAATGCTGACTTTTTTTCTGAAACTGTGTAACTGTCTGCAAAGGAAGTGTACACCATCCATTCTGCAAAGGTGACACTTTGCGAGCGAAGGAGGCAGCATGTGCATCTGAATAACCATGTATATGAATATGACAGACTGATAGACAACTGCCCTTTGTGTAAATGACTCTTCAATGATAAAAGTTCTTCAGTATGAACAATTTTTTAAATATATTTCCTTTTATGTGTTGGAAAAGTGAACCTTGGAGTGGCTCGTCTTTTCTTTGCTTTCAAGTATGACAGGAACAGTATCTCTTTCCTAGAGGTCCAGACTGAGCAGGGGCAGGTACCACAAGTCTAAGTGCAACAAGGGTGACTGTGGATCGTCTGTATCACAAAGATGATTAACTGCATTTTGAGTGTGAATTTAACTATTCAGTACTATTTTTTATTTTATTTTTTTTACCTAATATGGGTTCAAAATGACTTGTAGGTACAAAGGGGGAACTCACATTTTGGAATTGGTCCAGTAGATCAGCAGCCAGAGACCCTTTTGGAAGAGCCGTCATAGCGCTCTCTGCAAACACACCAGACTCCATTGACAAAAACATGAATTTTACCTTGAAGAAGAACACAGGAGTTGCTGGTTTACTGCTGCCTCCATCAGTTAGTTAGTTTGTGTTACTGACTGTGTGACATGGTGTTTTGAAGGGCTAACCCTAATGTAAGCCCAAAGATAAGATTAGTCTTTGTGCATGACTCGAGCCCCAGAGGCTGGACAGAGGAGACTGCACAGAGGCACAGAGGCTGTACATGCATGGAGGACATGGAGAGGTAACCACCTACAGCCTACAACAAACATCATGGGGTAAGCTGGACTAGATCATCATATCACTGAGCAAAAATGGGCTTGTCCAGGTTTCTCGCAGTGATGCATCAACATGCTGTATGTACCACAGCAGAGGGTTTTGGAGCATAAAACTCACTTGAGCCAAATGTTTAATCAAGTAATTGCTCAGTCATCCAGCAGAAAATGTATCGCCGAGCACTTTGATGATTAATTAATCATTTCCCAGAATCAGAATCAGCTTTATTGGCCAAGTCTGCGTGCTGATTTTTCCGTCGCTCTCAATGTACTCACATGGATACAGACATGTATGAAAAAGTACAAATAGAAAAAGCAACCAAACACGATATCTGTTTTTAAGAGGAAATGATGAGATCTAGTTCCATCACCTGAAGACGTTTCAGATGATGAAACTCTGCTTCTCTCAGTCTTTAATGAGAACCAATTTGCTATATTTGGGTTGTTGGACAAACATTTGAAGACGTCCCTTTGGACTTGTGAATAGTAGTTTTCACAGTTTTCTGACATTTCACAATCATTTTCTTGATTAATCCAAAAAAAATAAAAATATCCGTAATGAAAAGAATCCTAAAGAATCCTTTGAGCTTTTAAACTGACTTTTAAATGGACTGAATGTGAAACAGTCCTGAAGCTTGTGTATTTCACTTTGCTCAGCTGCTGCATTTAATGATTTCAATCAATGCACATTAGTGATTAGAATGAACCGCAGCAGCCTGAAGAGTGTTTTACTGGTGAGTGAACCCAAATCATGAACATTTGGAAAAAGAGGCACCGCAGACTGTGGACAGCTGTTTTTATTCACTTAAATCTCACGTTTTTCACACTGATATTCATTCGAGGACCACAGAATCGGATGTTACTGTCACACCTGTGTGCGCCTGCAGGCTGCTACACAGAACTTTCACCTTGTCTTGACTTTGGTGGCCCAAAAGCACTAGTGTTTCCATTTTTTTGTCCAGTGGACATTCACAGTATTGCCCAAAAGGCATTTGTCTGTAAAACCAGTTATCACTCTTTCTGTTGTATATTCTTAAGCTATGTGCGTTTAGTCTTTGTGAAAATGTTCCAAATCCTAGAAAAGTCATAACATGGATCCTGACCTGGGAGCCAGACACTTTTTTGCTGCGTGCTCCAGATGATCAGTTCTCACTGGACAAACATCTGCTCGTTTGCTTGTGTTTGCCACCTCATATTGTGGCATCAGTGTGAAACAGAGGCCGCCTCATAACCAGGTACAAACTCCTGCTTTAAACTGCATCCAATAAAAAAGTGGAGCAGAGCCGATGCTGAAGAGCCTTAACGCTGCATCCTCTCCAATGTCCAGCAGGGGGCGACTCCACTGGTCTGATTGGATGGAAGTCAATGAGGAAATGAGCCGACTTCTCTCCTGATTGATCAGCTCAGTGAACGTTTTCCTGATGAGTTTCTGCTCTCAGTCGCTAGTTTACAGTCTTCTTCAGCACAGCAGGACGTTCATTTATTAAATAATGGTCCATCTATAAGACAATAGACCAGGAAGAGCTTTAGACTGGGACTACCTTGAGACTAGCCTATCAGAGGTGGGGAAAAAAATCAGCGGAAAGAGGACATCTGTGAGATCACAATCAGAAGATGCAGGCTACTGCCAGATTAATGTTTCGACAGTATCATTATCGTTATATCGCTCTCTGCACACACACCAGACTCCATTCACTAAAACAGGGATTTTAGAGAACAGCTCTGCTTCTGCTTTGATGTGTTGTTGTGTGACTTTGGTGTTTTAAAGGGTTATTTTGGATCCAACACAGGAATCACACATGAGGACAGTGACCATTATGTGTTATGTAGTGGTGAAAATGATGTTATCCAGTAAGTCACAATGAGTCTCACACGGGACTAAAGAGGCTGTAAACTTGTTAGTTGTTAGTTTGGCTTGTTAGCAAAATGAGGGCAGACAGGGAAAGTTAGTTACACATCCACATCTGTTCAAATCCACTTCCCAGGAAGGGGCTGGTATGTAACTGTGAATTCCTGGAAAGTACAATGTCATTTGGTAACAGTCACGGGGAGAAATAAAGAGAAAGTGCTCAATTAATTAATTCCTTGTATAAGCTACAAAGTCCTTTAATCAGTGCATGGCAGGAAAAATGACAAATATGTCTGCGACACGTCAACAAATATGGAGAAAAACAGTTTCTGATAATAAATGAATATTTACTGTTCATAGATCTGTGTCACTTTTCCACTCATCTATTTGTAAATTGCTTGAGAAAAGGATTTTGGAAGTTAACAACACAAAATACTGCAGCTGTCTGAGAACAACAGAAACTGTGTCTTTCTAAGAACCTTTTTTAGGAAATGACCCGATTTTCCCACAGTTAACAGTGAAATTATAGCAGTTACTACAAAGTGGATGCACCAGTGAATTAAAGACATTCTGAAGGCACTCATTCGCTGTTACTTTTCTGCAGCAGCGGTCCAGGGTAAAAACAGTTGCATTAGAATGGTGGTAAATGAGAGGGATGAGATGCAGAATCCAGCTCCCCCGGTAGTCTTAGTCCCAGCATAATCCCACATTAAAAAGGGCAAACGGGCCAGTGTGCAGATTAACTGGTGTTCACAGCTGAAACGGGTCACAGAACAGGCACGTTAAAAGTTCAACAAATGTTTTTATTTAGAAAAATATATCATGTGGTGGAGCCTTTTGTCTAATAACACCACTGACTGGCTGTCAGACCAAACTACTTACATTCACCAGGGTAAAAAGAAAGCAGTGGCTGGAGTTACAACAGGGAATTCATTCCTTCTTTTCAGCTAAACAGAGCATATCAGTGTGTGTGTGTGTGTGTGTGTGTGTGTGTGTGTGTGAATATCCTGGAAGCATTTCTTATCTGAAAGAGACCTGACATGCTTTGACACTATTCCCTCGCTCATCCATGACCTGACATATGGCGATCACACCCTGTGCAGAGAGCACGGGTCCATAAGAGGAAAACAGTGCGTGCATAGATAGGAGGCAGAAGCAACGAGAAAGTCCCTCCATTACGTTGTAGCATACACAAGCAGTAATGACACTGAGCCGGCACGCAATAAGAAGATTAATGCATTTATGGAAAAGCTGCAGAACCTACATTTAGAGTTGAATGAATAGAAATGAGCAGAGAGGACATCTGTTTAGGAGATAACTACAGGAGCTCTTATCTCTTTAACTTTACACATAGATGTGAATGAAAATACAAAAAAAAACACTCATAATGGACTATGTAATGCTATGAATATTACATAATATTAATTGAAATTGAGCATTATGCAACAAAAGGTGGAGGTTCACTTATACATTTTCACCACGTCGCCACAGTAATCCACAGTTTGACATCAACACCCGGTTCTGTAATTGTAGAAATGAATCCTGCGACCGAACAGCTGACATGTATCAGACACGTAGTCGTGATTTCTCTTAGCTCGTCTATAAATATCATAGATTACTGTATATAAGCAGCTCATGTAGAAATAAATGCCGCCATGTCAGCGTCAGTCTTTCTCCTGAAGTTAATCGAGACTTTTTCACACTTGCGTTTCATCAGAAAAAAAAACAAACCCAAATGCTACCATATATTTGGCTGAGCACGCTCATACCAGCGACCACACAAGCAAGGAAGAGTAATCCTTACTGCTGTCACAGACCAGCGAAAGCATCTCTTATCTCATCGGCAATTTGAAAAACTACTCCTTGTTTTTTTGTTTTTTTCTTGTAGGTCAGGAAGCAAACCCCATTTCCACAGTTCTCATGTGCAGGAAAGGTAGAAACAAATGTCTGACTGGCCAATCAAACCAAAGACGAGCCACACCACAAGGAAGCAGGGAAGCGATCGGCTCGCCTGGGCCTGTCGCCCTCCGACCCCAGCAGAGAGCTGCCCCTCCTCCAGCTCCAGCAGGGTCCCGTTGCGGAGGCTCTCTGTGCCGTTCCCCATCTCCTCCCTGAGCTCCTGCTGGAGCAGCTTGGAGATGAGGCTGTTGAAGCGGTTCTCCGTGGTAGAGGCTATCTCCGAGGAGGCCGTGGTCAGGTTCAGTTCTCCGGGGTCCACGCACGTGCCGTTCACTTTGGCGAAGACCACCTCGCCTAGATCCAGCCCCGCGACGGAGGAAGGTGAGGCACAGGGAATGTCCCGCACCAGCTTGTAGCTTTCCATCCAGTCCTTCAGCCACTCGAGGGAGCAGTCACACTCCCAGGGGTTTCTGAACAAGTAGAGGCGGCCCAGGAAGTAGATGGGCTGGAAAACAGGGAAGGGAAGGGTGGTGAGGTTGTTGCTGTTCAGGTGGAGCGTGATCAGGCTGGTCAGGTTCTCAAAAGTGCCTTCCTCGATGAACAGCACTTGGTTCCTGTCCAGGTACAGGACCTCTAACTCCACCAGGTCACTGAACCAGGTCTTGGACACGTTAGTCAACTGGTTCCCCCCAAGGTTGAGCATCTTTAGGCGGCCAAGGCCCCTGAAGGCGAGCCTTGGCAGATCAGACAGCAGGTTGTCATTGAGGTAGAAGTTCTCCAGTCGCACAAGGTCCTGGAAGGCCTGGTCGTGGATCACATTGATGCGGTTCTCCTGGAGATTCAGGTACCTGGAATAGGAAGACAGAGATGTTTCTTTAGACTGAACAGAGAACGTTTCAGTGTTTTTGTTCTTCTAAATAAGCCCTTTGTAAAACGACCAAATCAAGGTGGTGTCAGCACATCTTCAGTTGAAGATGGGTGGCCAGCAGATCGAGGGGACCGCCGACAGCTAAAATGCAGGCAAAAGCAAAATTGAAAAAATTCCAAACCTTGATATATCATAACACACACACACACACACACACACACACACACACACACACACACACACAAGGGAACAGCACAACCAACCAAAGATCAAAAAACATGAAGCTGAAATGTCCAGCAGGAGAATAATCCTGGAGGGAGGAAATAACTGAGCTGTTGCTGTTTGGTGGGAGAAAGAGGCAAGGCACTCAGGAGCATGCATTAATGTCAAGTCCTTCCCATAGAAAGCAGGCCACAGTCATTTTTTAAGTTACTTTACAGTCTGTTCACACATTAATGCATGTAAATTGTTTTACTTTTATTAATTCAAGTCTTGAAAATGCTCCAAGCGCCTCTCGTCTAAAATCGGCTGGGCAGAAACACAAGCAAGACTTTCAATTCAGGAACCCTGAATGCCCCAAATCCTCCCACTTCGCTGTGTAACCTCGCTGTATATCCCAGTTGTTGATAAAATGAGACTAATGTGAGTATTATTGCAGTATTCAAACTCATTAGACAGTGAGTCTAATCTCACTCTAGCCTGTGACTTACTTGAGACTACCGAGGCCCAGCAGGGAGTTGTAGGCCACTGCCTCGATCTTGTTCCTCTCCAGGTAGATGTGAGTCAGGTTCTCCATGCCTCTGATGGCTCCAGGGATCCTTCTGAAGTTGTTCTGGAAGCAGAGCAGCTCCTTCAGTGCCGTCTGCTCTATGAAGATGCGGTCGGGGATGTTGAAGAGGTTGCAGTCTGACAGGTCAAGGCGCACCAGCTTCTTCAGCCCCGTGAACGTTCGTGTGTGGAGGTAACTGATGTACTCATTATGTGCCATTTTCAGTTCCACCAAATTGGACAGGCCCTGCAGGACGGAGGTTCAGCTGCGTGTTAATGCACAGACTTGATTATGTAGTTTCACAGGCTGCAGTTTTACAGCTGAAATAAAGTGAAGTGATCAGACTTAAATGCTCCTTCCATTCCTCATCAACATGACAATATTACTTCCTTTAGGGAGCAGGGTGGACATGACAGTTACTGTTTCTTGGTGCAGATCTGAATTTGAATTTCTGAAATCTGAATTTCTAAAAGGGATTCCTTAAAGAGGCGGTTCACCCTAAAAATATAATCCTATTTAAACCTAGTGGCATCTAATCATGCACACAGTTTTAGTTTTATTTTCATTTTTGCTGCTCAAAGCTTTGAAAAAAATGTAATTGCTAAACGTCAGGTAGAAAATACTCCCTTAATGACTGCCTCACAGCAAAATCAGTGTTTTATCCTGATTAACCAGGACATTGTTTCTGCGTAAAGCTGGTAGTTTTTCCTAATGTAATTCTTTGATGGTTTGAGCACCACCATTTTAATTCCAATCACCTCCATTATTTTGGAGTTACTGCAAATATCTCAAATCTCAGCAAACATCTAAAAATCGAGCCAAACGAAAGCATCTAAGTAAAACGTTTGTTTGTAGTTTGGAAGAACCATCCCCTTTTTGAAAATGCTTTTGTTGAACATGTGTTTTTCATTTTAAAGTGGTTGCTAAGTATTATTTGGTATTAAATTCTGGTGAATAGCACAGCCTTGATTTAAGTGTATGCTCCCTGAGTGTCCAAAATAAAAAATAGAGATGAATACAGACGTTCTAACAGCTGCACCAAATACTGGTTTTTCCCTCTAAATGTCTCAGAGATGTACTTGTAATGCAGTATTTTTTACATTGCTGTATTGGCACCTTTAGTGAAGTGGAAGAAGTACTGTGATTGTACTTTTGATTGTTTGATCGTGAGTACTTCTTCCACCACCGCTGCTTCTCTTAAAAAGAGGAGAAGTGCAATCAACTTCTATACAAAGCCTACAGCAGACCTTGAAGGCTCCAGGGGTGATGAAGGAGATGTTGTTGTGGTCCAGAGACAGAGACTTGAGGGAGGGCAGCGTGCCGAAGGCCCTCTCCGACAGGAACTTCAGCCTGTTCTTGTCCAGATTGATGGCGGAGGCCTCGCAGGGGAACTCTCTGGGCAGCTCAGCCATACCGACGCGGTCGCACAGCACGCTGCAGCTCTTCTCCTGTGTGCAGGAGCAGGACGCTGGACAGGCCCGGGCACACGCCCATCTGGCCAGGGCCGCCTGAGGCAGCAGGCACAGCACAGAGACTGCAAACAGGATGTGAGGAGGGCACAGATATTAAATCTATGAAATAACAACAACACTGAAACAGCCACTAAAGCCAGTTGTCTTTCAATGCAGTGTATTTTTCCTAGGGAGAGCGGAGTGGAGGCCAGTGGTCTCTACCACCAGGCCTCCGCTCAGCACATGGAATGACAGCATATTTAATCTAGCTGTCACAATACAAGGGTTATACAACTGGCACCTTCCTGAAACTAACCAACAAGGAGCAGTTTCACTTGTGCAGTGAAATGCAAGTTAAAAGGGACAAGTACAGTTTTAGGAAATAATCAACTAATAATCAACCAGTTAGCTTAGCTTAGCGTAAAGACTGAAAACAGGTGGAAACAGCTAGCCTGGACTCTAAAATAATCCACCTACCAGCACATCTAAAAACTCACTGATTACTACATTACTGTACACAAACCCAACTGTATAAAGCTTATTGAGCTTAAGTACAGTTCACTGATTTCTCTCTCCTGTCAGAACTTGACACTTGAGCACAATCGTCTCTGTATTGTTCCCAAATTAACCACATTGATACACCTATTTTTCCTCAGCAGACATTTTGACAAGTCCCAGAGGGAAAACACACACAGCTGTTAAACCAAACAAAATGTCTGAAAAAGCACTCAGTGCTCCTCACTAACTGGACTTTTCAGTTTAGGTCAACATGAATACCTACACATATTCAGTGTCAAGCTCCAAAGAAACTAAGGAAACCTGCAATATTCCTTTCTTGCCATTGCTCTCTTACACTGATTTTGGCAGCAACACAAGGACCCTGGCGGAGCACTGATTTGATGTTTGAGTCACGTTGAGCGGCAGGTCGAGGGCTAAACTGTCTCTTTGCCAGCTGCTGGTAAAACGATGATGTGATTAAGAAAGAACAGCTTACATCAGAGATTAACCCCCCCAACAATAGGTATTGTCTGAGCCCTGGATCCAGTCCACGTTCTAGCAGGAGTTCGGCCCTGCCTTTTAGTCTGATCAGTCAATCCATCCTTGTAGATGAAAAGATGGAGGAAAACCCAATTCTCTGGATGATTAATTCAAGAAAACCTTTGTTAAGCAGCAAACATCATTTTGAAATGTAACTACGGTGTGAGGAAACGATTTCCACCAGGCTGGTGTCAGTGGAGAAAGGAGAACAGCAGAGGAGCGAAGGGATTGAGACTGACCAGTGAAAGTGAAGACAGTCATTACTGTAGTCTCTCATCTGGGACATGCCAGGATTAACAGAGGTCTGAAATGGCACAAAAAGAGCACAGCAGGAATTAATCATGAACTATCACTACGAATTCTACAAATATGAGATGAGGTCGGTTGTTGGACGTCTAGAAGTGATCTAGTTTTAAGAACAATTTGACCTCAGTGCGACTCTAGACTGGTAAACTGGTGATTCTGATTCTGATATAGACTTTGTGGAAGCCGGTATGTTGACTCGGACGAGCCTGAGATGTAGGAACACGCAAAAATGGAAGCAACATACCTGTAGATCTTTCCAGACAGGTGAATCCATGTGTGACGAAAATCACCGTCCAGATACGTGAGCATGTGTCCATCCTGTCCGCCCCACATCAGTCTGTGCAGCGCACCTCCAACGGCATAACTGAGCAAGCTTACCAAACGCCTCTGCCCTACACAGGTCTCCGGCAACTAGTCTACGTGGTTGTGTTTTTACACTTCATCCTCCCCCAGTCAGTGTGTGTGTGTGTGTGTGTGTGTGTGTGTGTTCCATCATATGCACACACACCAAAAAGCCATCTCTTAATGGCAGTCAAATCCCCTGGATGGAGTGATGGAGGGAGGGATGGATGGAGATGGAGATGGGCGGTTCACGGGATTACAGAAGTACAGCGAAGCTCTCAGGATCTAACTGCCGAGGCAGAGCGGGAACTTGGTAACACATGGATTACACCTGACCCTGGCAACACACACACACACACACACACACACACACGGCGTGAAGTCGGACGTAAAACTTAACAGAAACGCAGATGCAGTTGAAATGGATCAGGGGGATCAGCGTGCCATCAGTGGTGTGATGTGATCTGATGTGATCTGATGGAGAGAAGAGATCAATAGTATCTGTTAAATAAGATTACTGTATGGTACAGGCCGTATGGGCTCCAGGGAGCGGAATCTGTTCGCCCAACGTGAACGTCCCTGAAACCTCATTTTCAGAATGACACAGAAATTATCCAACATGGCTTTAATGGGTGGCACTGGGTCAGTGGTTATGAAACCTACTCAGCACATTAGAGACCATGTGGCCTTTCGAAAGTAACATGAAAAACCTCCCAAAATTGGGGTAAACATGGTTTTCATGCAGGATGAACGGTATGTAACCACTGTTGTGTCTTTTCACTGCCTAAAAAGCTCCCACAGATGGCCAAAGTAGAGAACATCTGTGGAGGCATAAAATACAGGTCAGGTTTGTGTTTTCGTCGATTATTTTACCATCATTTCAACAGAACGAGGCTCTTCATAAAAAAATATGTTACTGGAAAGTTCAGCACACATTTCTCACCATCATTGCTGGACATGGGTTTGGTCTGCTCACCTGTTCTGGCTGCCTACAGCTCTTCTGAAGCCAAAACAAAAGAAGACTGCTAGTGTTAGGTGAAGACCTGAAGTATTTCAAACCTGGAGTTTGCTGCCTAGAGCATTTATTTATCATTAGGAAAACACGGGTGTGTGTTGATAACGGCTCAGTTCCATTCAAGTGACCTAGTGAGCGATGAAGCTGTCAGAGAACCAGCATGCATAGAACAAGGATCCTGAATCTGAAGCACCTACCTGGAGTTGATACCTGGGCTTGTCCTAATGCGACGCCTATAAAATGTCCTCTGTGAAAAAGTCAGTGAGCATCAGGTGCTGACGTTGGGCTGTCAGGCCTGGCTCAGGAGGGCCTGGCTCAGTGGGGCCTGGCTCAGTAAGGCCTGGCTCAGTAGGGCCTGGCTCAGTTACTCCCAAAAGTTGGATGCAGTTGGGGTCATGTGTCTGTGCAGACCAGTTCACTTCTCCTACGTCATACTGGAAAAATCTGTTTCAATGGGCCTGCCGATGGTGGGAGCATCAAAGTAACTTAAGCATTTAAGCAGCCCTGTTATTTTTCCGTACATTTAAGATGAGTTTAGCTCCCTCTATCGTTATTTGTGAAATATCCAAATGTATCTAGGACACCATGTTTTTGTGCTGCATCTCTCTACTGTGATCTCTTAGAATTCATTTGTTTGTGTCAGTCTGACACCACTTTGTTAATGTGATGTTAAAGTCATCACAGGTATTATTTGATCACCCCCAGTAACTAAACAGGACAGAACACCAGAGTTAGTGTCACTTTGGTGTTTCTAAAGCACTGCAGCACGTTAGGCAGCCTCCTGTATCTACTAGTCACTTAGACACCAGAGGAAACACTCTGTGTTTACATCCTCATTCATTCAGGAGGAATCCAAGTTGGAGGAGACTCTTCTTTCACACACCAAAGCTGTTTTAGGAGCAAGTTGGGGCTCAGAACACTTCAACACGCCGACTTAGAGGAGCCGGGGGGGGATCAACCGAGCAACCTTTTGATTGATGGATGATCCACAGCCATACTGTTAAATATCTTGCCATATAGAACACTTGTTTGGTTGCATTTAGGCTGTCTGCACTTTGTTGTTCAACATTTAATTTTTTAGAGTTTCATTGCAGGTTTGGGAAAAATAACACAACTGACACAGTTGAATTTACAAATGAAATCTTTATAATTTTTCCTCAAAAGAAATGAAGCCCATCCCATCTATACCAAATTGAATTTTGCCGCCCAGCCACCTTGTATTCACACAAGGCAACAGGCTGCTTGCTACAGGTCTTCTCTGCACAACTACAGTAAACAAGTCTTCATGAAACATGCTTGATTTTTCCAGATACTTTTGCATTCAAACATTTTATTTTGGTAAAATCATACAATTGCACAGCTGAGTATTTCCCATGCAGTGCAGTAGCCTAGAAGCTAATACAGAAAGCAAATTCTACATCTAAAGAGCTCTAGGGTTCTCTGGAGAATGTGGAACAAGTCTCAGGTTCTGCCCGCAACATGTGCAGAACCCTCCTCATTCATCCCAAACGATTCCAACAGCTGCCTTGGAAATCGATGCAGCAGACCTGCTCCACATTCGAGGAGAAATCGAGAGGAGTTATATATGCAAATACAACAATGAGAATAAACCACATGTTTGTTTCTTTAAGGATTGCCATGTGCCAGACATTCACTGGAGAAAAACAATTATCAGGTCAAATCAGAGTAAAGATTAAATAATGCACACAATTGGAGAATCTGAACACTTCTGCACTGATATGCTTAGGAAATTTGTTTGCTCTTTTGACAGCTATATTCCAAACCTTGGCATGTTTGTTCAATTCCATTTCAAATTTTGTTGACCAATTATCAAGATCTAATAGAGATGACTGGCCCTGAGGAGGCCCTGAAACAGCTGTGGATATTATTTACTGAGTCCAATGTATCGTTAAACATTAAAAAGCTCACACTACCCCGAAATATATAAATTTCACGCATACAGGTGACATTCAACATTCAAGTGCCAGTGTTTTTTGTACTGTCTTTTGGTCAAGTTTCTGAAACTTTCAAAGAATCACTTTGAGGCTTACAAAAATAAATATTTGTCAAAAATGCTTAATAAATTACACAAAACTAGCAGCAAAAGTAGAATCTAGAAATCTGTGCAAATGGCTAAATTCCCCCAACTGCTAAATCCCCTGGTCCCAAATAAATCCTGGTTTAACGTTGAGAACCCTTCCCCTTTGTAAACAAGCTGCGTTTTTCACAATCTCCTCACACACATTATTTGGAAGCTTAAGGACACATATCCAAGACATCTATATAAAACTCTAGATGTGCAATAAAAGAACTTTTGTAAAACTTGATGGGCACGACGTACAAGGGCCTACACACCTAAATCAAGTAGCACCATTCAATCTCAAGTTCGACACTGTCAGTGCATCTGCTTTAGTTCAATTTCTTTAAAAAAAAAAAAAAAAAGAAAAAAGAAGAAGAAGTTTCAAGGCACAACACACCCGATGAGAAAATTGGGAGCATTTTGAGATTTAACGCCCCATCTCTCCTCCTCTCGATGGCTGCTCCTCTTAGAGGAAAAGCCTGCTCTGGCTTTACGAAGCCACAGATTTTTAGTTTTTTTTTTTTCACGTCTGAGCAAATAAACTCCCAGAGGACCTGACAGTACTTTAATGTTCCATAAGGAGGTGGACACTCCCCTCCCCAATCTTTGGCCACCTCCAGTTACACTACCAAGCAATGGAAACCAAAGCCACTGATAACGGCGGTGCACTGAATGCCGCGCCCCACGCCTACCCCTGTTCCCCTACCCCCAGTGGTCGGAGTGCTGCTCTACCCTGCTCCGTTCCTTGTTGTTTCATCGATAAACCTCAGTGATCATTCAAATGCCTGTCTCTTAAAGATGAACCATGCCTCCAACGCAGCTTGAAAAGAGAAAACGTTTGTAATTAAGTTAAGCCTGCGACTCAGTTCACATGTCCTTCCTCCTTGACCAAAAAACAAAACACTTGCAAGCGTAGAATACCATCTGGGCCTCATGGTTGCCGGTCGAGTCGGTAAACACTAACACCACGCTATGCCCTCCCGATGCTGTGGTCCTTTATGCAGCCATTTTGAACTTCACTTTCAAGATGGCAGGCATTTTTTGTTTTGATACATATTTGTAGAGAAACAATTCTAAAGAAATCAAAAAACTGACTCAGTTTTTCAATTTTGCACACACCTGCACCAAAAATGTCTCAAGTAAAAATAAACAAAAAACACCGCCCACTTAATGTAGCTAGCACTTGGTAGCATACTAGCTGCCATAACACTGTCAAGTCAATTGAAAAATGTGGAGTAACGAGTTTGAGCAGTGATTATTCTTGTTTAAACCTCAGCAATTGTTGGCACTGAGCTTAATGACTTCTGTGTTTCTTAAATAACAATAGGAATGGCTATTTCAAAGACTATCGTATCCATAAGAAGGAGCCTGTCCAGGATAGAGTGAGCAAAAAAGAAAAAAAGGAATAAATAAATGTAACCTTGTCCCTAAAGATTAAAACACGGTTGCCTCACAGAGTGGCCCAGTTTTAATTAGACATAGTAATGGCTCCGTTAGCTGTTTGACTGATAGAAAAGGCTACATGATGTTCCTGCAATAAATTTGAAGTTCAAATGGAATCATGACTCAGAGCCACAATACCCCAGTGTCTGCCAAGGTTTGATTAAGTCCAAGCTTAGTTTACCTTTAATATGTTTCACCAAATGAAAAAATAGTAAAATCAAATTTAGAGCTCTTGGCCATGTTCATCTGGTGAAATGAAAACATAGATTTCCTGTTTAAATTCCAAAGGCACAGTACATTAACATACAAATGATCCTCAGGTTATTCAATTGGGTTTTTTCCTTCACAAAAAGAACAAAAATACTTTTAACAATGAAAGTCCGAAGTTGCTATCGGACAATGCATGTCAGCATCCATGCTCACTCTGAGGTGTGCGAATCTCTGCGGTCTCCGGTGCATTGCACGTGCTGGTGACTTTCCTTTGCGTCGTGCTGCACTTCCTTTTTGAGAGAAGCGAATGGCAGAGAACCAGGGTTGGTAATGTACTGTGTGTCAGTGAAGCTACACAGGGAGGGTTGTTATGGTCTGGCTTAAGTTAACATGTGGTTTCCATTGGGTTGGCATGGCAACCTGTTCCTATGGTGACTAGTTGCCCCACCAATCCACACTACCAGAGTGGCTGTAATTTCCTCCGTAGCCATCATTGCTGTAGAAGTTGCCACCAAAGCCACCTGTGAAGGACAAGTTCACAGGTCAGTCAGCCAAACGGCAGCAAAACAACATCAACTGGCAGACTGGCCAGTTTTCCCCATTAAGGGTAACCTTCACAGTGATCACATGCAATAACAAGTCCCAATTCGTAAGATATGACTTGTATACAGAGCAGTTCTGCCCAAAAGCAGTGGCCATATATTACAGCAAAGTTCTACACAGATTTAAAAAAAAAAAAAACAAGGAAAAACAGTTTCCTTACCTCCACCAAAGCCACGGTTTCCTCCATGACCTCCAGGGTTACGTCCTCCTCGGTTGCTACTGAAGCCTCCGGAGCCAGGCGTCTGACGGTAGTCTCTAGCTCCAAAGCCACCAGAGAACCTAAACAGGAATGTGTGCTTGTTAGGTTATTGTGCACGTTTTCAGCAGGTGCAACAAAGATGGTTTAAGATGTGTTGACATTGAAAAATATAGATTTCCCAGAAAATAAAAGAAACAAGCAATTAAAACATTTCATGCCATAAGTAGCTGTCAAACAACGCGATGAAGCACCCAGGTGTCTACCGTCACCAGCTCTGGCAAACTAGCCAGACAATGTGCAGAGCAAAATAAGCATAATTCAGATTTGGCAGAGCCACCTGTTCAACTCCCAGCCAGCATTCACTTCGACCTTTTGTGCTGGTATGTTTAGATATTAAAGCAAGAGTCTACTTTAATATATAAACATACCAGCACACAAAGTTGGTGTGGCCCAAGACCTGCACCTGATATTTGTGCAAGAGTATGGGAAGAAAAAAAAAAAAAAAAAAAAAAAACACATTTCCTGCAGTGTTTACCTCTTAGAGCGCCCACGGTTGCTGCTCTTGTGCTGGTGCTCGTAGGCCAGGCTCTCAAGCCAGGAGGGAACCTCCTGCTTGGCCTCCACCAAAATGTCCAGCAAATCTTTGGTTATGTTGCTGTTTTTGTCGTTAAAGAACGACGTGGCCAGACCTGCACAAAACAGAGCATGAGTATGATGTAACAAAGTCATAGAAGTATTAATGCATGTTACGGGCATTTAAAAAAAGTTCATACCAAGGTTGCCCACACGTCCCGTACGGCCTATACGGTGAACGTATTCCTCAATGTCACTGGGCAAATCGAAGTTAATAACATGCTTCACATTGCTGATGTCCAGACCTCTAGCAGCCACCTGGAAAAGTAGAAGAAACATTTCTTAATAATCAAGATCTGATGAAACCACCACCAAACAACAACTTAGTCAAGAGTTTCATGATGGACCTTAGAGGAGAACCCCAGTATTTAAGCCTGGGGCCTATCCATACCCATTTTGGTATCTAAATGACTTGTGGGTACAAAAAGAGTTGGAATTGGTCCAGATCTTCTGAGCTGCTGGTCATGAAATGGGCTGTTCTTTGGGGAAACCGCAACTGATCAAACAATGTCCACTTCTTGTTTTTGCCACCGACAGGCTCAGAATGTTGTTCCAAGTGTCACAACATTATGGAGAGGATGCCTCCAGAGATAAAGAGGAAGTTCTACAAACAGCAACTTTATCACCTCTAAAGCCACCGGACTCCTTTGACAAAGCTTAAGTTTGTGTTTAGAAATGTACATGATTTGTTGAGTCGATAAAAACATAGCCATCACCACTAGCTGGCACCAGAGGTACTCAGCAGCTTAACTAATTCATATTTAATGAACGCAGCCAGTTACATGCTGTGTCTAAGATGTTAACCTGCTACGGCTCAGGTAAGCTGCAGGGCCATTTAATGTCCAACTAAGGTCAACTGTTAACCCAACCAACAGCAAAATGGTTTGGCAGCATCTCCATCTAGAAAATGAGTCAGAATAAACTGGTTCATAGCCACATTCAACACAGGAAAGAAGAGGATTCTGCAAAGATGAGTTTCCAAACGGCAAGTGAATTTCGCAAAGCAAAAACACCCGAATAGGTGTGAGGTCGCAAAATCGTAGTGGGTGAAGGATGCAAATCAGGAGAACTGGTGTTTCACACAAATTGAAAATATTCAACCTGAGCGAAACATGCGCCTGACAGAGAGCTCTGGTTTCCTGCAGAGACAGCTGCTGTGAGGGAATCAAACATGGAGTAGCGCAGTTTGTGGGCACCTGGAGCTCAATGATACTACTCACCACGCTACAGAGACCAGACAGAAGAGGGCTGCAGGAAAGCCAGTGGGAAAGTTGGACTACCTGTTAAGTTCTGAAAATGTGTGTCTGCTACCCGATTCTAGCTTTTGGGTTGTGGTTTTCTAGGAAGCAATTTAGCATACGTACTTGCTCCAGCTAGCACAAGCATTAGCTCCGGCTCTCCCATCATTACGTTGACTCACGCGAGTAACGTGAATAAGCAAACTCAAGCGCAAAGTTGTTACCCGTTTTGAACTTTACTTCACGTCATTCCCAACCTGGAACTGATCAAAGTAAGAGTAGAGTAAGAGTCGAGATTACATACAGCTGTGGCCACCAAGATGGGGCAACGTCCGGACCGGAACTGATGCAGAGCTTCCTCTCTGTCTCTCTGGGATCGGTCTCCGTGGATGCTGGTGCAGGCGTAACCCTCATGGTAAAGGAAGTCTTCCAAAGCATCTGCTCCTTTCTTGGTTTCCACAAACACTAGAGTCAACGAGTCTTTTCCTGTGTAGCCAGAAATAAAGAGGACAGGGCAAAGGGGGAGACCAGAATAAAGTGCATGAAGGAGAAATAAAATACAGAAAAATAACTGAAAGGCTATGGGTGGGGTTTTTAAACTGAAGAAGGGAGCAGGAACTTCACACTAACAAAAAAAAAAAAAAAAAAAAGGTCAGCAACTGCAAGATCATGATGTAAGAGAAGAAAATCAAAAACCAAAATGACAACTTAGAAATGGAGACAGGGGTTGCATAAAAAGCTTTACATTAACTGACAACCATTAATGGACAGCCTTGGCTTCAGTTTTTCTGCAAACAATGCTGAAGATGACCAACTTAATGTTTAAACTAGCAATATCCCAGTCAAGTTCTGGCCCCAATGTGAGACCTTTAATATTCGCAGACCGGATAATCATATTTACCAAAATGTTGATTAAGTAATAGCGATAGCCTTTTAAATCTAGCACACCTTATTTTTCATAAGATACTTGATCCAAATAGTGAAGGTTCTGGTTCAAAAAGTATCAGCTACAACTGGCGATATGAACGTAGGTGGGAGAATGTGACATTGTCCATTCCCAATTGTACACTGGTGTTGCAGAGACTGTCACCTCAGTTTTTGTCTGCATAAACGAAGCACAAACGCCTGATGAGCAAAATTTAATATTGTCAAGTTACTTGTGGAACTGACATGAATTTGCGTCAGATGACATCTGTTGCTTTAAACTGCCGTCATTAAAGAGTGACTAAACACAGTAGTTCTAAGATTTTGATCATCCAGTCGTTGGCACTCATACTGACCATTAGGACTGCCTCCTGCCAGTTTTAAACAATTGTTAGATATTGGGTTGTCATCCAGATATTTGGCATTAATGGCTACCAGAATAAAAGCTTGATAATAAAATGGTTGTGGAGTGATGGGGATGGGACAGCCCATTCCAAGTTGCCTAAATCTCAGCTAAACCTGCAGCTGTCTCCTATGCACTCCGGCACGAGCCGGGAAAACAAATACATCATGCTCCATCCTTTTCATAGTAAGGCCAAGTACATTAAAATAAGCTGAGATCAGACTAGCCAAATTGTTATGGTGGTAACAGTTGAAGATGCCTCTCCCACTCCTAGCCTCTTTACTTTTGCTGACAGCCAAGTCCGTGCTTGAGCAAGACTGTCCATGACATAAATTACACATTAGTTGGTATCTAATAGTGCCAGATGCATCAGTTACCATGGACACAGCACAAAAGCAGCGTGTGCCAATTCTGTGGAGGTATAGTCAAGTTACGAACAGCACTCCTACGTAAATTGCAAGAGATGGCTAAATACGCAATTAAAAAGACTGCGGTACTAATCTTTGTTACCACCTTATAGGATTTAAGTACTCTAAATCTACTGAAGAGGTTGTATTCTGTTCAGTATGAAGTTGGTGCTATTACATCTGCCACAGCCATTTGACTCATGGAAACAGAGAGCTCTTTCTATGACAAGAAGCCAACATGATCATGTCAAACTAGCTGACCTTAGCGCCAGTGATGATAACACTGTAGCACTAGGTTATAGAAGACTCCCCTTCAGTGAAGAGAGATTGAGTGGAATTGCAGAATTCAAGCCAATAATACAGTCCATACAATGCAAGGCAAATATCTAGGTCCTACTAGCTCTAAATAGGAAATGAGGAGAAAAAAACAAACACAAAAACAAAAAAAAAACACAAAAAAACTGAGGCAGCATGTCAGCTGGGGAGCGGAGGGACAGGATGAGCTGTGGAATGTGATGTTTCTGGCTTGTGAGTCAGCGTGAATTTGTGATATGTACGTACTTACCAGGTTTTTCTGGGGCCTCTGTCACATTTTCCTGAACCTCACTGGGAATAACTAAGATAAAACCAAACCAGCCAGTAAATGTAAGGCTGCTCAGTACAGACAAATAACAGCTTAGTTCATCATGAGAAGCAAACCCCTTATTCACTCGAACAGTGACTTCAGTGCCACCTCTTCCCTGTATGAGATTTTGTTTTGATGTTTTGTCTTTCACTCCATGGTCTTGCTCTAACAAGCATTTGTTAACATAGATGTAGCAAAGTCAATATTAGCTTGATATGGGCAGACTGACATACACAGGATGATGGATTAGAGCCCAACGAGACCTTCATGGAAGGTAAAACATTTTTCACTGTGTGTTCAGTAATCACCTGTGGCATTGAGCAGGTCAAGGAGGAAGGACCTCTTGTCAGTCTCCTCTACCCAGACCACCTTCTGGGTGATGTTTTCTGAAGTAGAACCAACACGACCCACTGCCAGGAAAATGTAGTCCTCCAGGAAGTCCCGAGCGAGGATCTACATGAACAAAACCAAATGGATAAGCATGCATCGATTTCAAATTAAGCAAGATTCAGTATACTTGTTGACTGTCCAACTCACCTGGATTTCCTTGGGGAAAGTGGCACTGAACATCATGGTCTGACGGATGCCTTTAGGTGGCATTGTATCTTGCTCCACAATACGTCTGATCTGTGGCTCAAATCCCATGTCCAACATGCGATCGGCCTCATCCAGGACCAAGTAGCTGCACAGACACATTTCATATTTAATTACAAAACCACACAAATGAACAAGTATGTGTACAAGTATCGTTATCCCCTTGTGTGCATCCCTCAGCTATACTGACTTGCAATAGTCCAGACCAATTTTGCCCCTCTCCATCATGTCAACCAGACGTCCAGGTGTGGCCACCAGCAGGTGACAGCCTCTCTCCAAGTCCCTTATCTGCTGCCCAATATCAGCGCCGCCATACACCACGCAGGGACGCACACGTGAGCGATAGGCAAACTAAAGTGTAGGGACGGAGGGAAACAATTAAGCTTCAGCAGTAATAATGAATGTTCAAGGAAACAATGTTATGTTCTACGATTGTGTCGGACAGTATTATGCTTGGAGCTCACCTTTCTTGCTTCATCATAGATCTGCAAAGCCAGTTCTCTGGTGGGAGCCAGTACAAGGGAGATTGGGTACTGCTTACGGCGGCCATACCTTCCATTCTCCTGAAAATGAAAAAAGAATATTCAGTCAAATTGTATTTGAGAATTTCCCCCTATGGGGGATCAAATAAAGAAAAGTCTAAGTCTATTGCATCATGTATTCAATTATTGTGGTTTTTCTTTGAGCTGTACCTGTCCACTGTTCTTGGCAGCCTGCAGAGCATCTCCTGGCCCATCAGTGTAGATCTGACTTAACACTGGCAGTAAGAAGGCAGCAGTCTTACCAGAACCTGAAATACAACAAGGATCATACATTCTCCATTATTTTAGAAATATAAAACCACTGAGGCAAAAAGTATATACCTTCAACCCTTTAGGTTCAATTTTTAAGAAGTGTAAAATAACAGGTAATTATTTCCAAGAGAAGTTAATGTGGATGGATGTCAACTGCATGTGTATAAAGATATACCAGTCTGGGCGCAAGCCATCAGGTCTCTCTTTGACTTGATGATGGGGATAGCATGCTTCTGGACCGGGGTGGGACGAGTGTAACGACTCAGGGTGATGTTCCCCATGATAATTTCCCCCATGTCCACATCATGGAACTGCAGAATAATCAGACATGCCATCAGTACAAAACACAATCTGATTTAGCAAAACCTGTAAATTATAAGTGGATCCACATGGGATGGATTTCAATTACACGGTTTAGAATAGGCGAGCACTGCCAAGTATACTTACACTTTCAATGTGAGGCGGGCAGCTGCTTCCAGTGGCCTCCACTGGGATATCATCATATTTCTCAAAATTTATCCCAGTGTTGCTTCCAGAGAAAAGCTCACTAAAATAAAAAAAAATAAGGTTTGCAAAAGTTTAGGTCAAATGCAGACAATGTGGCTGTTGGTTGTATTTGTGAGCAGAAGCTGTTCTTACTGTTCCAGGCGCTCATTGGGAGCAGTGGGCTTGGACCAATCATCAGCCTGGTCCTCCACCCAGCGGGTGTTTCCTCCTCCAGCAAAGCCCCCACGCTCATATCTGCACACAGTGTGAAAGAATGGAGCTAAAAGAGTTAATACATATGTATCTGCACATCAGATGTAAAACACTTTCCATTCCTCATATAGATAGCTGAAACAGTTGTAGCAAGAACAAAGCTTGCAGCTATACAAACTGGTATCCTAGTGCGTCATCTCAGACTTATTGTGACAACCGCTACAATGAAACAGGAGGTCGCCAGCAATACTTTGAAACAGGTTGTATTGTGCTATTGTCTAACTTGTCTACCCGTGTGTCCTCTGTTAAGGGCACAATAAGGTTTCAATACTCCATAGGAGTACATTAGTAGCATGCTAGGTGGAGACTTCAGGGGCATGTAAAGGTTTAGATTCATCACCTCTGCTAGATCTTCAAGTACAAATAAGGCAATGGAAATGCTCCGTGTCATAGAAATTACAGAACAAGAATCCTTCAGCTTGGCTCCGCTATGCGGAATGCTTTATTGTAATAGATGTTGTAAAAACATTAAGATGTTGTACAAAAACACTTTATGGACTCATTAACTGAAAGGACTGCATATCATAAATACAACAATTTTACACACCTTCCCCTTGAGCCAGCCCCACGGTCATTGAAGAAGCCAGTCTTAGACCTATCAGAACGTCCCCCAAAGCTGTTGTAGGCAGCATCCCTTGGAGCTCCTCCCCAGCCGCCCTCTTTGTTTTCATAAGAGCCGAACCCTGCAATGAAAAGAGCACGTTGCTAAAGCAAGCATTTCGCTATAGCACATCAACTTACAGAGGACGCCATTTTCTTACCAAAAATGGGGCACCGCCTCTGACTTTAAACAACTGATCGCATTTTAATTTAAGTTATTTAATCCTGAATTAAGTGCACAACTAACGATCTTAATTAGACTTTACTCCAAATAACTTATGCATAAGCAGAGTAATAGTGTTCAGATTGTAATACGTGTATAACCAAGGGTGGGGGAGGGCTGAGTTTTATAAAAAACTACTGTCACTCTAGAGCTATGGTTGAACATTTTAAAAAAGGGCATGACAGGATTTCCCCACCTGCATTTTGTAATGGTTGATTAAACGAGCCTCCACCCCTGTTACCACGGTAGGCGCCACGCCCACCTCTATCATTGCGAGGTGGTCCTCGCCCTCCAAAGCCCCCATTTGTGCGGTTGTCATGGTAACCATTCACAAATCCATTGCTGCGTCCACCGTCCCATCCAGGTGAATCTTCACAGGAACACAATGGGGGAAAAACAGAATAAGAGGCTTGTGAGGAAGATCATAATGCCACATGTTGATAATGTGTCAGTAAGCAAAGTGTCTCTCTTCAAGTGCTGCCTATTTTCAGTCTAATCTACTAATAGGTAGGATGCATGCAATCAACTCCAAAGTGGACTAGAACCTGGACTGACAGCTCCAATTGTTATCAGAAAAAAAGCTGCAGTGACATTTGTGTAAAGTTAATGTCCAATATTTTTTTTTTTTAATTGGCAAAAAGGGCAAAGCAAGTTCTACACCTGTACAAGAGATGAGTTAAAAAGGTTTTAGGTCACATAACTATAATCCACTGACTTGATAACATTAATCACCCAGACACTGGCTTCAATGTTTAAGTAGGATGACTTGTCTGTATGATGAGACCCATTGAGCCCTGCCTCTGTCCGTATAAGACATTTACCATAACGATCTGCCAAGCTTTGCACACTGGCTGTGTCATTATTCCCATTGGTGGCCACACTGTTATCAGTGCAGGCTGAGGGGACAACAGACAGTTAGCGCTGCCATGGTAAGGCTGGCCAAGTAGCTGAGGCTATGCCACAACAGCATCAAGGGGCAGACCAGCCACACACTCACTCTGAATAAGAACTGGTTCAGCCAAAAGGGCCCAATTCTAGATCTGTGGTGATCTTAACTTAGACCTGTGGGCCAACAGGTAAATGCCTCCACCATAACGCTGCCTTCAAGTAAGCACAAAGGAAAGGCCACAAGCACATACTGATCTGTGTGGTACACACATCTGTAGCCTGGACAAGGACGTCAACTTTTGTCTGATCTGAGTAACTGTACTTTGAGTATCCTGCAATACATGGACACATTGTCTAGCATTTTCTACAGCAGCTCAAGAAAATGTGCCCTGTCGATAGTTAGAAGTTGTGGATTTTGGTCAGTTTGGTGAGTTATTTTGGACAGACTTCTGAGACTTGCTTCAATTTCAGATGAGGAGTTCAGGCATTTTCACTGTCGTGTCCAAATGTTTAAATATGCAAATGCCATCTGGTATGTGAAGCAATTTGCAATAAAATAAAAAGTGCTGCATCAGGATTTGTGGTAGAATTTAGTCACTCAGTCTGGTATCAGACAAAAATGGTGCATGTGCACACAGCTGGAAGATGTGCCCAGTGTCAGAGCCTAACTGAGACAATGCAGACCAACACCAGTTTACTTCAGACCAAACCACCACAATAAAAGAGCAACTCTGGAAGTACCAAAAGTACACAACTTACACAAAAGCTCCCCCTTGGGATGATATAAAAACACTGGGACAGCCTGTAGAGATGCATCATAGCTCTCAAACATATGAAACCTGTAGTAGAGCAACGATTCTCCTCATCCAAGCAATGCTAGACTGACCACACTGGGTCACCTTTTTACTTGTAAACTGCAAGCAAGCAGGTTACAAGTAAAAAGGTTACTGTCCCAGTTATTGTTTATGCAGGCTGTGACATTTAAACAAAAATCACCAATAGCTTTGGCAAAGAATAACTTAACTTTTGCATTACACTGTAATTAAGGATTAGGACAGTCTAAACCACGTACAACACCAAATGCGAGTTAATTTGGTAAATTCAACATTGCTAGGACAAGGAGAATGTGTCCCCTAGCACAGTCTCATTTAAGGTAACCCTTAATAAACCAACCGGCCCGGTTTGATCATGCCGACAAGTAAGCCACACTCCAGGAAGCAACTTCAGCATCTACATGTAGCATGGCTTCTTTGACTTTTCATGCCCAAGAGCTATACTTGGTGTAAATTAGCCTGGAAAATCTGCTGACCTAAAACAACCACCCTGATGCACTGTCATCCAGACACATTAAATGCAGAGTGCTGGCCAGATACAGTTCTAAAAGTCAGTCATTCCTTTCAAAAATCATTTTGAATAAACTTGCAGAGACAAAACATCCCCTTTCTGGAAGGGTGCATGTCTTCAGGTTTCTGTACCATCCCTTAAACTACTGAAATCAACTGGTGCACTCAGACTTCACCCCACAGAATCAAGGAACCACCTGGAGCAATCAATTGTTGGAATAAGAGCCTGCATGCACTCACATTGTCAGCACAGTGCTCAACAGTCCCACTATGTAATTCTCAATAGTATGCCCTTGTCAGACACAAACCTACATGGTCTAGGCTTATAAAGACCTTAAATGTAGAACTGAGTCTTGCGATTAATGAATGGAATTGAATTGTCAAAGCAGTGGTGCACAACTTAATTTATTTGCAAAATAAAACCCATTTGTTGATTTAATGGTGTGAGGTTAAATGATATGAATGAATGGACAATGCAAAAGGCAGTATTTGCCTTAAATAATTCTGTCACAGCTGCCATTGTCCTGTAATTAGTAAGACAGTCACACTAGTGATGCAGTGCAGTCTTTAAGGCACCGTACCATGCATCATAAGCAACTTTGTTTGCAAGCTTTGACGAGCTGTGTTAGGCCCAGACTTCTGCTGCTTTTCTTCAAGTGACCATGACAAAGCAAGGGCACGTTGACTGTGCCCCAGTGTACAGCTATTTACACCATGTAACTTTGCCAACAAGTAGATGGCATGGCATGGCATGGCATGGCATGCAGGTCAAGGTATACCACATCTGCTTCGCCAACCCCCACTGAAGGCATGGTAAAAGGCAAGCTCTTGAGAGGCCAGTCTTGGGTAACCTGAGCAAAGGTAGGGAAGCAGGCTATAAAAAGACTTGCCCATAATTACTGGCTCATGCAGTATGAGTGTTGGGCTTGACTTTACACTAATAGTTACCAATCTTACAGTCATCCCATCCTGAGGTATAGTTATTTCTGTGTCTTTGCTGACACTCTGCCTGCCATGGTTGTGGGCACTGTTTAGAAGAAACTTAAGGGACATTGCAGGTGAAATATGGGCTTGAATATACAGTGGAAAAATAGAATTAATGAATCTGAATGTGATTATAAGATTATAGAATTCAACTAACTAGTTAAAATCATTAACTCAACAAGCGTATGCTTATATAAAATTGCCCCCTTATCGGTAACATATTTCTCATTGTGACTACAAGCATCCCAGCGGAGAAGCACGTTAACCATGGGCCTGTTATTTAACTTTAACAGTTAATTGTACAGCTACAACCTAACCCGCTCCCCCTTCGCACTGGCTTTGCTGGTGTGTAAAATGGCTATTTCATGCATCTGGAAATGCAGGTTGCCCTCAGCGAAAGCAGACAGAAGGGACTTACAGAGATTTACTGGTGCCACTGAATAACCGCACTGTCTACCAGCGGAATAAGCATTTCCTGCTGTGGAATAAGAAAACAGTAAAACGAGAAAAGCGTCAAGTGTGCAAGGACACAGGATTTTTTTCAAATGTAAAATGATCTGACAGAATATGCCAGGAACATGTATCTTGATTTAAAGCCTTTAAGAGGCTAAACAGGAAAGGAAAAAAAAAAACAAAAAAAAAAAAAACACCTCATTCTAACGACAAAAACATTGTTGAGTCTAAAGATGTCAATAACTCAACCAAAATTCAACCACCCAACATTTCCCTTCAGAGCAGTCAACAGCTAGCACTTATCTTGTTCACGTGAGACAATAATAAACAAAGATTTCCTTTGAAAATCATTACTGTAAAGAGGGTTGTATAATTAGCCCCTTTCTCTCACTTATGAGCAGTCTGGGGGTGAAATTCCAAGCTGCAGCCATTTACCACTTACCCCACTTTATCCATGCCATAATAAGCTGTCATGCACAGGCACGGTTAACCAATTGAACATGTTTCTTTTGTTCCTCATTCTTTGCACTTGTAAAAAAAAAAAAAGAAGACCTAAACATTTATGTGGTTTAAAGTGGCAAAAACACTGCAGAACCACCATTTCAGTGTTAACTAGTAACTTTTATTATGTCAAGAAACAAATATTGCCTCAAGAAATGTCTCAATTGTGCTTGCTTTTACCATACTCTGAGAACACCACAAGTCAAACCTGCCTCGATGGTGTTACTGTGGCTCTGTTGGTGCATGTTTGATTAAACTCACCGTTTTTTGAGGCATCTTTGTTTCTCAAGTGAGGTGGAATGTAACGCCCTAGGTGGAAAAAAAAAAGCCAAATACAATTAAAGACTCATTAACTAAAGTTGGCATTGGCTGATGCTACAACCTCGAGTGGTTATCCATACAAGATGCTTCCCTCAAAGAAAATGTATTACAATTAAAGATGCATTATTTCACAACTCTACTGTTTCTACGGTTGATAAATACACAGCAAAAGGACCTTTACCCTCGCTCTAGTTTACATCATTAACCTAAACGTGATCGTCCATAGAAAGAACAACTAAATTACATCTAAAATTAAAATCTGCTTTATTACTTACTGCCAGTTCCTCCGCCTTGTCCGTCAGGAGAGTTCAAGTCTAGGGCAGCAAGCTGGAAATAAAAAAAAGACAGAACATTTTTGAGGAATGCAATTTGGTTCAAAGGTAAAGAGTTAGTGACAACCTACAAAGAGTGAATTAATGCGACGACTATCGTTGAAATGTCAGGAGAGTTCACTAAATCTCTTAAGATACTTCTTCTAGGTGGTTTTGCTCTTTATTTACTGTTATATTACTGTTTCTTCGCTCGTTGAAACTGGCTCATCCAGTCATCTAGCAGGCAAATGGTGACAAATTGAAGATAATAGACCGAAATGTGAAATAATTTGCAGTAATACCTCCCGGGAAAATAACTCATCTTGTATACCGCCAGAGGAATTTATTAAATGAAGGGTGTTACATTTAAAAGTCATTAATGGTCGCTGAAAGTGGTTGCCAATATTTTTTCCTGCGCCACGTTTCAGGTTGAGGAGGCCGGACATTAGCCGGGCTAACGTAGCTAGTTGGACACCGGCAGTTTCGTAAATGTTAGCTATCCGTGTAAATTTCTATTCACTTAAATACATTTTCACGACAGACGAGTTGTAGGTGATATTTAACTGAGTCTCAGACTGCTGTTAAGCTATTAAGTGCGGTGTTTTCCGTTAAAAAAACGTGTTTGTTCAGTTAGCTGGTACAACGTAGTGCCGAGCTCCGCCATCACAATCTTCTCAGCAGCGACAGACTCACCACCATTTTAACCAGCCGCAGCGGCAGCTTAGCTGGAGGCTAGCGACTTAGCTAAAGAAGGTCCCCGCTTTCTCTGTCGAAACCAGGCATGTGCGTAACGGAAAATCACCACATTTACACGAGGAAATAAAGACGTAACCAGCTGGAAAGTACTCACCTGCTGATCTAGACCGTGTGGATTATCAACGACCACATGACTCATAACTAAAGAGAGTAGTGGGGGATTATTTCTAAAGAGAAAGGATTTTCTTTGTTAGCACGAACGGCTATGTTGTAATGTTAACTTAGCTTTCCTTTTTCTGTACAAATCACGACCTTGAGCCAACGGTTACTTAAGAAGTTTTCTAGACGATAACGTTTGCTTTAAATAAATAAAACGACGATGTCTGATATAAATATAAACTCCGTTCAAGTTTCCAAATGAAATGGTAGCTGGAGCTGTTGGACAGTGACCCCCTCCCGGCAGCCTTGATCGTGGTGGAATGAGACATCCAGCTCTCAGGTAGCGCGAGATATCGTCACTGTAACCACAGGAAGGCGCGTTGTTGGGCAAGTCTCGCGAGGTTACAATTCTTAACGGTGTAGTATGGCCGGCAGGAGGTTACACCGAGCAGAGTGTGTTTGATGAAATCTACAATAATGCGCCATCAGACAAAAACCTGCTCACCTGTGCCATCACTAATACACTTTTATTTCTTTTGAAAAACACACAGGCTGTGTTTCACATATTCTTACTTGTGTTTTTTTTCACATATTTTTCTTTCTTAACTTCCTGTTTTTTTTTTTGCCTCTACTGTCTTATTTTTGTCCATGTTTATTGTATGCACCAATATACCAAGACAAACTCCTTCTATTGAGAAAACTTACCTGGCAATACATCTGATTCTAAATAGGAAGGGGTTTGGCATAAATGGACTGAAAGCGTATTTATTATTATTATTATTAGACTTTATTGTCCCCAGGGGGGGAAATTCTTTTTCACAGCACTGATTCTTTAACTTCATAGCCGTAACAGAAAAGGTCGGCAATAAAGTCAAATTTCTCTAAAAACTTCTCTCACCATCCGTGAGAGCTCATGTCCTATTTACCGTAACTTGGATAGAGTTAAAGTGCTTCCTGAGTTCAGTCCAGAGAGGTTCCAACAATGGATGAGACCTTGAGAATTTGGCTACATGGGTGTGAAAATCCCCCAGTAAAAAGTGAAAATTTATACAAGCACAAGGAGGATGACGAGCAACCTCCATAAGGGCCACGCAACCTGGAGAAAGAGTATTTCAAATCCACACAAGACACTTAACAACACCATAAACACAGCACTGGAGCTGAGCCTCCTGAAGCTCAAAGACGCAGCTCAGAGAGGCCTATGCACTATACATACAAAAAATCTTTTACACTTTGCCTTCTGTTCAAAATGGATCACGTGACCACTAATCATAAGGTTTGAAAGGTCAAGCATAAGCTCGACTAAAGCCTTCCCCCGTCCTCCCCCTATCTCTTCCACTCACAACCCCCACCTCTCTTTCTTTTCTCTAACAGCATGCCTTCTGTTCTGCATACAGTGCAGGCTGTGGGGCCTGCTGTAGTCATTTATCCCCTGCTTTATACCAGTACTAGGAGAGTGAGGGTTGAGGAGACCATATGTTGCCTGGGATAAGGCACACCAGAAGTAATTTGCCACTGGGAGAAAGGTGAACTGGTGAGAGATTTCTGTCATCCACGACTCCTCAGGTAAAGTTAATTGTACACGCTTTTTTTTTTTTTTTTACCAAAACCAGAGCCATTGTTTGTACTGCATGTTTGTTCCTCTTTGGAAGGTTTGGCAGGAACATGTGCACCTATGTGTCAACTTGATTAGTCATTATTCATTTGACACCATACGTCATTTACTGACGTAAGGTGTATTTCTCGATTGGAAGAGCAAGCACCAAGGTGGACCTACCTACTCCAAAAATGTTGCTCAACTAGATACAAAACTGTGAGTACACGTGAGGTGGGGAGTGATTACATAAACCTGTAACCAGACTGTAATTACACTAAATATGTATTTATGAGCGTTTGCTTTCAGTGGCTCTTCTCTCCTGTTCTAAGGTACATTTGAACTCTTTAGGCTTTTGGTTAGGTGCCTTTCACTGGACTTTTTTCTGTGCAGTCCACAAAATGTACTTATTGAGGTTAGTAGGAGGACTTGTGGCCCCATCTGGTGGACTAAATAATCCTTCACAGATAAAACAGAGTCAGAGCAGCCATTCTACGCTTTACTGTTCATCCAGTAACGGAAGAAGTTATTAGAAGTATTAATACCACAATGTAAAAATACTCTATTTCAAATGCAATTTTTAAAAAATGTCATCATCAGTCTTTACTTATAGTCCAAAAAGTGCTCATCATGGTTGACGCATTAATGTGTACAATATTTTACTACAGCTGAGTAGCCTCTGACTTTCTTTCTGGGAATCAATAGTCTTAACCTTTAATAATGCATCAGGTTTTTGATTATATTTTGTATTTTTAACCCAATTTGAAAAATAACTAGCATTTATATATTAATAGTCATAAAATAAATGTCCATGTGCATGATGGTATGCTGTAAATGGAGGTAATAATGATTGCAGAAAAAAACTAAACTAGAAATCCACGTTGTTATTGAAAGCTTAAGAACGAACCGTCTCTGAATATGTAGCTTTCACAGCTCTGCTCAATTCTTCTGTAAAAACATGAATATAGTTCTCAAAATGTCACACAACATGGCCAAAAGTATGTGGACACTGCTGTCTACAACTCCATGTGTACTTTGGGGTGTGATCCTGTTTCTCCTGGTTTGGGCCTCATCGTTTCAATGAAGTTTCAATGTGTAATGCTACAACATACGGTATTTCAATTTAGTGTCAACTGACCGTGGTTTTGGAATACAATGTCCCACAACGACATGTTTGAGTGTCCTTAACTTTTGGCCATGGCATATAAATGTAAACGCACAACTACACGATGTGAAGTTAAAACTGCTGAGAGAACGTCATCTCTGAATAAAACTTCAGCTTCACTGAATTCAAGTAGAGAAAAACTTTATTCAGACAAAAACATAAAAAAATCGGATTACACACACGCACGCACGCACGCACACACACACACACACACGTCCATTAATTCGCCACTCTCTTCCGAGGCTGAAGGTATCCCATGATGCATTGTGCAATATCACCAGCCAAACATGTACTCCATCGCCTTGGAAACAAAACTGTCGTCCTTCCTGGGTGTCTGTCTGTCTGCTACCACCTAAAGTAGGACACACATGTATTTCTTTAGGTCAACCAAATGCACAGTTCAGATGAGTTGATTTTCCAGAGTAGACCATAAGCGAGTCCAGAGGTCAGAGGTTACCTGGTAGTCGCTGCTGGAGCTCCTGTAAGCGGCGCTGAGTGGCCTGATGGCGGAGCGAGGGGTGGAGGGGAGGACGGAGGAGGAGAAGGAGCTGGAGAGCGGAGAAGAGACCGCTACACAGCTGTCCATCACACTCTGTGGCAGACAGAGAAACAACGTTGTTCAGTTCAAGCTTCAAACCACCTGATGCGGAGGACCAATCGGACAGGCAGGTGGGTGCGAACAGGTACTGACCTTGTCTATGCAGGGTTTGACTCCCACCATGATGGCATCACCAAACACTTTTCCGTCTTTAGAGAGAGCTTTCCTGGCCTGAAGTCTGGACTGATACTGGAGGTGCATCCAGTTACCAGGAGATGCCATCTGTCAGTAAATCATCAAAATTCACATGAACACCCCTCAAAAACCTGAGCTGATGGTGTAGCTGCAGGTTTCCGAGCTTCTGGCTCTCCGTTGTCTATAAACCAAAGTTCACTGATCAGGATGCAGGAGAGTACCGATATCTCCTTTTCAAACATTTTCCAAAAGTCCCAAATACAGCTGAAGCAATAAGTCAAAGAATTGACCAATTGCAAATTAATGAGTACCTATTTTGAAAATATAGTAATAATCTGATTTACTTTTCAAAAAGAATAGCAAAATGTCCTATTCCGGCTCCTTAAATGAGAGAATATACTGCTTTTCTCTGCTTATGTATGTCTTTGAGTTTTGCACTGTTGATAGTACAACAAGTAGACATTTAGAGACCTCTGGAAATGTCATCTTGAGCTCTGGTAAACCAAGATAGACAGTCTATAGACCAGAAAAATAATCAATTAATCAAGAAAAAGAAATGTGTTGCAGTCTTATTCCCAAATCTGTAATGCATTCACTGTGATCATTCTCATACAAGTTATGGTGGAGCTGTAAATGGAACTATAAAACATAACTTCTTTGACTTACCTTTTTGTGTCTGCACATATTTTAACTACATTGATCAAGACACTTGATGAGATTGCTTTCTAATGCAAACTGGTAAAACTGGAAACTGGTCCCTAGTTTCCAGTTTTACCGGTTTGATGGGACAGACATCAGGAACCTGCGCCAACAGTGTCATATTCAAATTGTACTACATTAGTAATAAGCAATAAGACAACATGACCAACATATTACTACGTCTGTTTAGGCTATAAAGTGAGCCACTACTGAGTGATTACAGAAGATTAGAAGCTGGCAGAAGAGGTGTGCCAGTGAGCGCAAGTGAGACTTGTGAACACTGCGTGAAAACAGTCAGGGCAAAAGGTGGCAATACATCTACCTCGCATTCCCACCTATGAAAATATCTCGCCTCCACTGTGTCCCTCAGTCCAGTTGGCCTGATTGTGGAGCCTCTACGCGCTCATTCATGGGTTCTCGTTATGTTCCAATCAGGAGAGGCTGAGTCCTGTCTGACACTGAGTGGTATTTGGTGTTAACGTTTTTTTTGTTCAAAGATCAAACCGGTTTTAAAACAGTTCGTGCTTCAGGATTACTGGTGATGTGAACAGAAGTAGACTCGACAGTGCTGAGCTGCTGTGGGTAACATTAATGGGGATCAGAGCCAAGACTTGGCTACCTGCCCTGTGTGCTCACAGACAGCTGACAGACAGCTGACAGACAGTGGTTTGCTCAGCTTCATTCAACCATCTCACCAGTGTGTGTGGATCTGCATTTCCTCTATTTTCCTCACAGCCAAAAGTTACCCAAGTATCACAAAGTTCCTCTAGTGTGTTTTAACTCCAGTTGCTAAAAGTGTGTCGATAATAAAAGTGTAACACCAGTCCGGACAGGACTTACTGTGTGTGTGTGTGTGTGTGTGTCTCACCGTATGTTTGAGGATGTTTCCATACTGAGCGAACTGCAGCAGGATGTAGGAGGCCGATGCCGGAGGGAAACTAACATAACACAAAAACAGAGTTCATGTGTCTGTATCCACAGTGTATTAGGCAGAGCAGCAGCAGTTATTTAGCAGCATAAATACCCAAACACAGTGACCCAGGTCTGGTCCAGCTGATCCTCAGAGGACAGAGTCTCTCCCTGACTGTAGAAGGGATCCACCTGCGCTGGAGACAGGCATACCTGCTGCACACCTGAGGACAGAGACAGATAGACAGGCAGAGGGAAAGAGAGAGACAGACGGGTGAATACAGGCAGGGTTCTGGATTCATGTTCCGCCTTCATTTCTCTACCGCGTTTACAAATGAGACGTTTTGGACGTACATCATTGAACAGGCAGACAGAGCTTCAGATATGTGACACTCGAAGAAGCATCACTGCTGTGTACCGTCTCGCCATGCGAGTGTAGTTATAGTGAGACAACAATGGAATAAGTGTGGCGAGTGTAGCAGTAGGAGGTTGGCAGATTTGAGCAGAGAGAGTGAGAGAGAGACCAGCTCCCACCCAGACGACCAGCTCTTCAGAGCCTGGGGGGTCCTTCAGGACCTGTCAACTGCTGCTCCCTCGCTCTGTTCTGTCAAACCAGCCGGCACATAAGCAGCAAAGAGCGCATGTCAGATATTCTAGAAACACACCTAAACTAAAGTTCTTACATTATTAACTGACTGAAAGTACCCGACACCTCTTCAGTGGTAGTTAACTTGGTAAAGTAACTCACCACCTAAAGCAAGGTTATTATAGTGAACTGAAACTAAAGTAAAAACTAAAACTAGGTGTGAAAAACATTTTACTTAACTGAAATAAAAATTAAACTTTAGAAATAAACAAAAGCTAATTGAGACAATATTGTGTACTAACAAAACATCAGTCAAAAATGGCATTAGCTCACGCTCAAGTGAAAAAGAACTGGAAGAATACTACCGTGTGAAATATTACTGCATGTGACGTTGTAGCATTACGAGTTATATTCACTGGAACTAAGGGGCAGGGCTGAACCAGGAAGAGAGAGCCCCAGGCCAAAAGTAGACAGAAGTATGGGGACATGGGCCACCAAGAGTGCAGCACCAGTAGTAGTGAAAGTATCAGGGTGTACCTGTTCCTGGAGTCGAGGCCCCACGAGCAGACAGAGGAGACTGCATAACTGGAAATGACTGAATAGAGACGGAAAGAGAAAATTAACAAATGTTATGGCTTCTCTTGACTTCATCTTTCCACTGAGATGGAATTTTTAGTACTTGAGTTAGTGTTTTCATCTTATATACACTACTCACAGAAAGTTAGGGATATTCAGCTTTCAGGTGAAATTTCAGGATGAACCTAAAATGCATTCTAACCTTTCCAGGTGAACTTAATGTGACCTTCTCTAAACCTTTGAATGCACATGTCCAACTGTTCAGTGTCTCAGTACTTTCTGCACCAGCTGCTGTTCTCTAACAAGAAGCTTAACAGCAACATTCACAACAGGTTTGATCCATGAATCCACCAATACATTTCCTGCTTCAGTTAGAATTGGTATTTAAACAGTCCTCCTCATCCTGCTGTTCACATTCTGACATCATGAGACCAAGACGACACCTAACAGTTGATCAGCAGCACCTCAACACTGGAGGCTTCAAACAGGAAGTCCTCAGACGGAGGTGTTCACTGAGCTTAGAGGGTCACAGAGTGTCATCAGGAGGTTGGAACAGTGATACAGAGACTGGAAGAGTCACAGAAAGGAGAGGAGTGGAAGTCCTTTGGCCACATCCCAATTTATTGAGACACTGAACATGTTTTGTTGTGGTATACCTACCACTGTTGGTAGATTTTCTTTCAATAAATTGTTTAAGATGAATAAAATTACCATTGCATGCTTCTACTTAAATGCCCTACTTTCATGATATAATATCACTGTAGCATTCACTTTTTACATTTTCCATATATTTCACCTGAAAGTCGAATATCCCTAACTTTTTGTGAGTAGTGTATGTGACCTGCATGAAAATCATCGATGTGTAGTGGAAGCGACTGATAATTGGCTGTGGAATTATTGACATATTAACATTACTGTATATGTTAGACAGCTCATATGTGATCACATACATTTTACAAGACAAACTCAATTGTAGATCTCTTAATTCCTGTCACTTTCTATGACAACATTTTGGTTACCTTTGTCTGAGATAAGTTAAAGCACGAGTGGAGGACAAAGTAGAATCAAACTCACTAGTTACAGCATCACTGTTTGTGTTGACTTGACGCTCAAACTTACCTTCAGCTGGTGCAACAGACAGCTGAGGGATGAACTACAAAGCAAGTTCAACATATCCAGACTTTCTTTGTCTGAGCTGCCTTCACAAACCCTAAACTCTCATCCAGAGATGACAGGTATTACAAAGGTGTTTATCACCGGTTTGTGTAAACTCAGGCTTTCTGCTTCAGGCTCTGTGCACCTCTGACTCTTCTTCTACACAAAATCACTGAATGTTTTTTCAGTAAAGACTGGGGGAAAAAAAAGGAGCAATTGATCATGTGCCCCCCTTCTTCAGTCAGGTATATAAGAATATAAAAACTGTTGCACATAAAGCGAGACAGGAACGCTGCAGAATAAGTGAAACCTGATCCACAGAGGCCTGTAGCTGCTGAATCTTATACAGTATAACGTCTCCCCTCAGCTGAGAATCTACAGCGCTCATAAAAACACTGTTGGGGGAAAAGAGGACGGTGCTTTTCATAGCCAATTGAAGCCAAAACTGGTTCAGACAGCCTAAGTTGCCATGGTGATCTAGCCAGGTTAAATCAGAGCCAATGTCGTGACACCGACATCCCTGGCTTTAGGGTCAACATACCTTGCTGACCCCTTCAAGTGTCCATCAGTGCCTGTGTACTAACCTGCCTGTGGGTGTTGAGGGGTGTTGTCACAGTAACCATGTCGTCATGGATACTGCGAACAGGCGGGGCTCCACTCTTGTCCTTGGGAGTGGGGACAACGGGCTGTGGGGCAGAGCTCCCTCCTCCACCTCCCAGTACTAAGAGTGCAGGACAGGACACACTAATGAATCTACAGCATAAACACCAATCAGCTGATGTGCAGACGGGCGTCTACCTGCTGACCTCGGGGCATACCTGTGCTCTCCACAAGGGGCGAGGACAGGCTGAAGGGGCGCGGCTGGGGGGTGGCTGGAGCTGGCAGGTCACCCATCAGGAAGCCGGGCAGAAACTGAGCTCCAGACGCCGGTTTGGGTGAGGTGGGAGAGCCCAGCGTCATTGGTTCAGTTCCCACTGAGAGACAGGGACAAATAGACTGTTATTATTCATATATTCAGTGTTACCATATTGCTCATTATTAGTCACATTCCTACGGTCAGTACTATAGTTGCTGTTAGTTTTGTCTGTCTGTCTGTCTGTCTGTCTGTCCAACCTCCACCCAACACGGACCTGGTAGAGATAACGCGGTTATGAATTGGCACCATATAAATAAAGATTGACTGACTGATTAAAGAGAGAGTGGTCACCAGCAGGGCTGACTGGTCCCATTCATCTAATGTAAACTGCAGCTGCACAGACTTAAATATTTCCTAAGCCACAACTTCATTTGAACCAGAGGAGGCATACTGTGCCTGTTTGCTCATTTCGTACAACAAAAGTAATAATACACTTTAAATGTTCCATTTACCTTGCACAGATTGAGCAAAGCACTGAGTCAGTTCTGACTACCATCTTCACTGGATCAGAAAACAGTCACTTGGCAAAAGTTGGCATCATTGTGCACATGTGTCCATCAGGATGGACACATGTGCACAATGATCTTTATCTTTAAAGAAAGATAAAGATGTGAATCCTCCCGGGACAGGCACGGTGCTGTTCTCACACTCACACATGCAGCACGTGACAATCGGTGTGTTAATAAAAGCTGTGCTGTGTCCGGGCCGGACTGCCGAAATCAATCCGCTTCGGCTCTACTTACTGCGCAGAAAATGTAACCACAACGCAAAGACAGTCACGTGTGTGCTGGCATTATTCTGTGTGAACGCGGCTAGCATTTTAACTCGGTTATAACTTGGTTAGGACCCGTTAATAACTTGTTTCACCTTAGACAAAGAACCAAAACACGAAGATAAACACCACGGTTCGCGGCTAACGTCGAGCTAACAGGCTGTCAGAGCAGACCGGTGAATGCTAAATACACGAATAACAACAGAACATTACAGCAACAGATAAAGATTTAATAAAAGCCAAGTTACCTTGTAACTCCATCTCTGTTTCGGAACTTTCTGACCGCGATTTTCAAAAGTAGGAAGTGACGCCGGGCAAAGGGCTGGCGAGCGAGCTACCGTGGCTAGCAAAGCTAACTGATTTCTCAATATAGCTCACTGCTACTGAAACGTTTACTTGAGTGGATCTTAACGATATCTTAAGGTATACGGTTAGCTGAGATTACGTGGTTTATAATCAGGTATTTCTGCCCCCTGCAGCTTGATTCTGTTCAAGGCTGCCGCTCGTGCGAGCTCACTCCAAGCTAAAATCATTACAGCTAATAGGACCACTTCCGGCACACGTAGACAACGTCATTATAAAGCTGTGTTCAGGGAGCTGTATTTTACGGTTTATTACAGACTTTTTTTTTTTTACAGACTTAAAAAAAATGCTCTGATAACGATGAACTGAGACTTAAGGTTAAAGTTAAAGGCCTAAATTACTAAAAGCACTGTGACTAGGTGCAATAGAACTCCATTATGAAAGGATATTTAAATACAATGAAGAGTTGAGATGCCAAAAAATAAAAAAAAGTGAAGTAGTAAGAGACAGGTATAGAATTACAAGAATAACAGTTACAGTACAGTGCAAGAATGAATCATTTCTTTGATGAAAAGTAAGGCAGAGTTGCAAAACAGAAAGCTGGTTTAAAAGAGCTGAGAACTGAAGCAGACATGCAGTTTTTCTTGGAGATTGTTGAAGATAAAAACTGAACACTGCCTCTTCACGTTTAGTTTTGACTCTGGGGACAGAAATCAAACCTGCCTCAGGCAATCTGAGAAGTCTGAGCAGTTCATTGCAAAACAGAAAGTCAGATTATGTAACTGTCTGGTCTCCAAAAACAATCATTTCAGTTTTGTATTTAATTGAAGAAAATTCTGGCAAATCCAATCATTCATTTGTTCAATTAAAGGACAGGTTCATCTTTTTCAATGCTCTTTTAAAACAACCCCCCATGCCTATATGTACAACGAAGGAGTTTTTGACTGTTGTAATAATTCCTATTTTCCATGCTGACCATGAATAAATTCATTCTTTTCAATGTGAGAAAAGTAGACAAATCTACAGTTATAATTTCATGCAATGTCTGAATAAAGTATGAACAGGAGTTACGGAACAAAAAACGCTTGAATGTACATACGAACATGTGATTATTGTTTCAGGATACCTAAAGAAGTATGAACCTACCCTTTAATTTTAATTGACCTGTTTAGCCCTACTCTACCACTTTAAACATTTTACCACACATCATCATTATGATGCTATCCAAGGCTTCATTTATGTTCTGTGAATATCCAGTTTTAAATTATTCACTGGCCACAATTTTTGGAACAGTTAAAGAATAGTTCAAAAACTATTTGGGTGGATGAAGTTGTTCTTTAAGTAATGGAAACAGGCCCTGACATGAAGTGAATCTGTTCATTAATTTTATTTAATTTTTTATTTAATTTTAATTTTATTTCTATTTGTTTATTTATCTATTTTGTCTGTAGGTTTATTCTGTTTGTTTGTCTTTATTATTGCACTGTATAATGTATATCTGATGTACATTTGCATCATATGCAACAATATTTATGTATGCAATATGTTTTGTACTCCCCTTTTTTTTTTTTTTGGTTTTACATCATCGATCTTGTCTCAGATAATGTTCTATGTTACGGGAAAAAAATCAAAATAAAAAGTTCCAAAAAAAAAAAAAAAGAATAGTTCAACATTTCCTGAAAAGATCGGGGAAACTTTAATATTAAACAAGACATTATGATATAAATAGTCATATGAACAAATTAAGTAAAATGTAAAATTTAAAAATCAAAAACATATCGCCTGTTAAAAAAAGCTCAGCGCCTAATCATTATCATGAAATGTAACAAATTAGGCTTTAAATCTGAATAATAAAATGCCATTTCATCATAATATATTCACATCCATGTTTTCTGTCTGTAAACGTGCGTCCCTGAAAGCACCAACGTTTTGCGTCATCGGAAAGCTGCCTGGCGTCAAGTTACCGGCAAGCGTAACTCTTCTGTTGTCAAAATAAAACCACAAAGCTGTACTAAACTGGCCGTGACAACAATGATCCCTCTGGGACAATAAAGCTAAATCTAAATCTAAGCCAACCGAACAAAGGAAGAGTGATGACATAGCTTGTCTGATTAAATTATTGTCAAGGTTAAGATATATTCGTCTAATACCCCGACGCCTGGGCTATCCACGCGGCTTTATTGTGAAAAGTCTTGAGCAGAAGGGAAGTGTGTAAGCTTGGGGCGCTTGATGCCGGTCTGAGCCGGACTCGGATGCGGATCTTGAGACTTTCTGTAAGTTGAGACACGTCTGAGCTGACGGAGCCGCGGCCTGATTCAGAATCAAACTTACGGTAAAGGTTCGCTTTTGCATGATGTCGCGGTGTAGCTAACAGGCTAATTAGTTAGCAAGTTGTAATAGTAGGTGCTGACTGGAGACACGCAGCCAACTAGCTAGCTTAGCTCAGTTTAGCGTATTTTAGCAGTTCTGCTTGACTAAGAGAGATACAAAACCCAAGAGAACTGTAAATACCCACCGAGGAACACCGTGACTTTGTGTAAGACAGCGTTTTGTATTTATTAAAATGGTTTTACTTGCTTTCTAAAACGTGTTATCCGCTTCATCAATCATATTTTACTGTTGGTTACCTTCAGTACAGTCTAATTAGATACACACAAGGGTCTTCTCTGAAAGCTGTGATGTGTGTTTGTGCTATACTGCTCAGTGTTCCTTCATTGGTTATGAACAGGGATGTTCTTTAACCCCTGTTTAACCTGCTCTTTGCTGTTCAATAGAAAATGAGCCTTTTATTTTGAAAAAATGTTGCTAGTGGCTGCCAATGTACATACATACAACTTCATTAAGATTTTGGGGAGGGATAATTAAAACATCCAAGAGGGTCCCAGCTCCTCAAATTAGTCCAGAGGACTGCAGCTGACCAAGGTTAGATTTAGATTCAGATTCTTTCAGGTCCATCATAATATGATATTTACAAGCTGCATGCACATTGAAAGTGTTACTGAAAGGCTGCACTCATTCCTCCTGTTCATACTGACCCTGATGTTCTCTCCTCATAATGCAGCCACGCTCTTAGAGATTGCAGATGAAATCTACAGTATTGTGTACAGTACATTGTGGCAGTCTGAGTCAGCCAAATCAAATAGGATACACGTTTTCTTTGTGTCGCTATCACCAAGGCAACACTATATGGGGAATATTATATGGACGGCCACGGTGACACACAAACACACCGAAGGCCCAGTAGGATATAAAGACATAAAGTTGGGGGGGGATGGTGGGACCCAGCTGGCCGCTGAGCAGACGGTCCTCCAGCCGCTCCCATGCTCTAAGGCGATCCGCCCCAGCCACTGATGCAGGTGCTGCATTCAGACACACAGAAAACGAAGCACAACACAGAGCAAATAACAGAGTTGTGACGTAATGCACCATGTCATGCTGAGTAATGATGCTTCTACTCCTTATCTTTGCTTTAAAAAGAAGTTGTTCACACGCATGAATGGAGGCTGTTAATGGCTACAAAGTCTAGTTCAGCATCTTTATCACACAGCGGTAGACCTGGTGGCAGTGAGCTGCTCATCTGCACTACAAAACATAATGTGTGTGTGTGTGTGTGTGTGTGTGTGTGTGTGTGTGTGTGTGTGTGTGTGTGTGTGTGTTCCAGCTGCTGGCGCTCTGGTAGTTGCTGGTCATTGTGGTTGTACTGGGAGGAACGGTGATGGGGCACAGGGCTGTCCTCGGGGTCGAGCAGCCTCGTCCTGTCCAGGTTATGCTGCTGCCGCTGTTCCTTGTTGTCCTGTTGGTGGTGGTCTGGGCGGAGAGCCAAGACTACTACAGCCTGCTGGGAGTCAACAGGGAGGCCACCACCAGAGAGATACGACAGGCCTTCAAGAAACTGGCACTGACCATCCACCCCGACAAAAACCCTGTGAGTTACTCAGAGAAACCACAAAACATGAACTTGAACACAACCCCTGGTGTACCCCTGAAACACCTACATATCCCGATTAAACTTTGAACTACCCAAAAACCCTGACCACACTCCTGTCCAGTATAAGCAAAACCCTGATGAACGTTTTGTGCTTTAGGGCGACCCCTCAGCCCACGAGAAGTTCCTGCAGGTGAATCGAGCCTACGAGGTTCTGAAGGACGCAGACCTCAGGAAGAAATACGATAAGTATGGAGAAAAGGGACTGGACGACCAACAGCAGGGGGGCCGCTACGAGAGCTGGAACTACTACCGGTATGACTTTGGTGAGTCTCCGTCGTAACCATGTACACCTGTTGTATTGAAACCGTGACAGGACATTAGAATACTGAAAACCACAAACTTGCAGTTTTAAAGTGTTAATTTTAAAATCTGTCTTTGTGTCTCAGGTATCTATGATGATGATTTGGAGATCATCACATTGGACAGTGGAGACTTTGGTAAGAGTGCCTACTTTCAACGTGGTCTTTATTTTCACACCTCCACACTAACTTTTCTTGCCATGTTTTATCTGCAGCCAGTGATTTCAGTTTCTGATTGTATCTAAACCTGTATCTTTCCGTCACTGACATTTCTTAAAGCCGAGGATGAAGAGGATCAAACCCTGATCTCAGTGCTCTGGTGAAGGCAAAGTAAAACATCCTGTTGTATTAATGTGTAAGCAGGTTGTCTTATGGTGTCATTATTGTGTTGACATTACACAGTGCAGTCAACAGTTACTTTAAAACAGAGTGTGTCCTCCGTCTTGCAATCACACCACCTTGGTTCCATTATTATCAGGCGAGTCGGGAACATCAACGAGGTCGACATCTTATCATTACCTCTCTTGCTCACTTAGTAATGCCAAGTGTGAAGGACTTTGAGGTTCAGGTCTCAGGTCAGCTAACCATGTCAACACACACATGAAACTTTCCTTCATATCCACAATTTTCTCTCACAGCAACTTCAGTAGTGTCTCGTTATTCAAGCCTGCCTTCTTTCTCACATGTACACCCCTTAACAAAGAGCAGAACAGTCGTACAACTTCACCCAGACTTCACCTTTATCTCTACTCGGGTATAATGGATTTGCTTCTCTTTGGTGCCAGTGGGACCATCACCAAGGTTTTTGTGGCTGTGAGATGACAGCAAAGGCACTAAAGCATGAGTACATTTTGTGAAATAGCAGACTTGACAGGTAGACCGGTAATCAGAAAGTGACTGGAGGGTGCGTGTTGGGTTTGTGTTTCAGAGGCAGCAGTGAACTCTGGAGAAATCTGGTTCATCAACTTCTATTTCCCACGATGCTCTCACTGTCACCAGCTGGCCCCGACGGTAATGCACTAAAATACATAATTAACACACACACACACACACAACCTAAACACTGAACCATGTATGCAAATGTTTACTGCTCACTTTAGCCATTTCTGATTCTTCAATTCCACTTTAAGCTCTTTTTTCCTTCAATTCTCACTTTTTATTCCAGTTTTGTGTTTTTAGATATAATTTTTTTTGTCTTTCCGTGTGTCTCTCTAACTGACCTGTCTGTCTGTGTCGTAGTGGAGGGAGTTTGCCAAGGAGATGGATGGAGTCATCAGGATTGGAGCGGTGAACTGTGGAGACAACAACCACCTGTGCAGGAGGAAAGGCATCACCAGCTACCCCAGTCTGTACATATACAGAGCAGGACAGGTTGGTTCACTGCCTATTAATCGTTTCCTTGCAGCTGGAACATGTTCTAATTTTAACCCAGCAGGGTTTCTTTTTTTGCCACTTGTTTTCATTTCCATTTGAAACGATCCAAATCTTCTTTCTGTGTTTACACTGAAAACAACTGGAATGTTTACATGAATAAAATTCTGCAGACTCTTCCAGCTTGGTTAAGAGGTAAAGTCAGTTTTGTACACAAATCCAATTCCGACAGAGTATATTTTACTGTAAGCTAAGGTTGAACCTGTTAATGTATAATCTCATTAGGTAAGCTAGCTAGTTGGTTCTATAGTTTATTTTGGTGTGTCTCCTATTGGAGGTAAAAGACATCCGTTCCATCACATAATCTGATTTGAATTTTACTGGACTAGTGATGAAACTTTGAGTTTTACTGACTTAACAAAATCTAGAACACGACCTCCATGTCTCAGCATGTTAAAATGTAGCTGTTGTAGTAGTTATCTATTTTGATCCTTTTGAATTTCCCAACAAGGAAAGTAGGTTAGCATCAGAGCAGTCAGGTTTAGTTAACATTTTGTTTGTTTTTTCCGTAGAGACCCGAGAAGTTTATTGGGGAGCGTTCCAAAGATAACCTGGTCAGCTTCTCCATGCAGTTCATCACAACAACCGTCACGCAGCTCTGGCAAGGTAACAACTCTGTTATTCATCATCTTCGGTTTCTGTCTCCTCTTGTTCCAGACTTGTGACTGAGACTGCTGTTCAGTCTTATTATCTGGCTCATATGTGTCTTTATTAATTGATGCTGCTCATGTGGGGATTCTTGAATCCTTAATGTTGAATTCCTGAATTGTTGGGTCTCTCTCTTAATTAAAGAGTTTGGTCTAGACCTGCTCTTTATGGAAAGCATCTTGAGTTAACGCTGTTATGAATTGGCGCTATATAAATAAAGACTGATTGATTGATTGATTGCTGGGCAGCATGGTGGTGCGGTGGTTAGCACTGTTGCCTCACAGCAAGAAGGTTCCAGGTTTGCATCCCGGTTTGAACTTGGGGTCTTCCTGTGTGGAGTTTGCATGTTCTCCCCATGCTAGTGTGGGTTCTCTCCGGGTACTCCGGCTTCCTCCCACAATCCAAAGACATGCACATTAGGTTAAGTGGTGACTCTAAATTGCCTGTGTGTGAGTGTGAGTGTTTGTCTGTCTCTATATGTTGGCTGGCGACCAGTCCAGGGTGTAACCCACCTCTCGCCCGAAGTCAGCTGGGATTGGCTCCAGCTCCCCCGCAACCCTAATAACAATAATAATAATAATAATAGCTTGCATTTATATAGCGCCTTTCAAAAAACCCAAGGACGCTTTACAGACAAGACAAAACAACGAAGAAAAAACAACAAGATAAAACAACACAAAACAAAAAAAACAACAGATTAGCTGCCAAAGGCCTGAGTGAACAAATGTTGAGCTGACTTGAATGAGTCCAAGGATGAAGCATGGTGGATTAGCGTTGGGAGAGAATTCCAGAGGGTGGGGGCAGCCACACTGAATGATCTATCCCCAAAAGTCCGCCTCCTAGTGCGGAGAGGAGACTTGAGTCAGAAGACCTCAGGTTCCGTGAAGGCGTATGCTGGTGGAGGTGGTCCGTTAGGTATTGTGGGGCAAGGTTGTGGAGTGCTTTGTAGGCCAGCAAAAGGAGTTTATAGGTGATGCGGAACTTAACTGGAAGCCGATGTAGGAGCATGAGGGTGGGGGTGATGTGCTGCCAAGGCTTGGTGCAGGTAAGAACCCTGGCAGCTGAATTCTGCTCATACTGGAGCCTGTCCAGGGCTTTGTTGGGGACCCCAAACAGGACTCCATTACAATAATCCAGCCGGGATGTAATGAAGGCATGGATTAGGGTCTCAGCCACAGAATCAGAGAGAGAAGGACGGAGTCTGGAGATGTTTTTGAGGTGGTAAAAGGCAGATTAAGTGACAGATTTGATGTGTGACTCAAAGGATAGGGTGGAGTCCAGGATGACGCCCAGGTTGCGTGCTTCGGGGGACGGAGAGATGGAGCAGTCATCCACATGGAGGAGAAGATCTCCAACCTTCTAGAGCAGCGCCCTGGGAGCCACGACCAAGAGCTCCGTTTTTTTGCTGTTGAGTTTGAGGAGGTTAGAGGTCATCCAAGTTTTTATTTCACAGAGGCAGTTGACGAGGGACTGTGGAGGGAGCTGAGTGGGTGGTGAGGTGTTGAGGTACAGCTGAGTGTCATCAGCATAGCAGTGGAACTGGAGACCATGGCGGCGGATTATCTGGCCAAGGGGGAGCATGTAAATGATGAAGAGGAGGGGACCAAGGACGGAGCCTTGTGGCACCCCATGGTTAACTGGGGCAGGGTGGGAAGTGGATCCATCAATGGTAATAAACTGTTTCCGGAACCCTGACAGATAAGCGGTGTAGATGGATGGATGATTGATTGATTAGGGCCTGAGCTCCATCAGTGCGAGGATCTGCTTGAAATGCAGAGAATTATTATTATTATTTGCTAAAATTCCACTTTTGAGGGCCTAAACATGCTCAAACGCTTTGCGGATGCATCAGGCGTGGTAAAAATGTACGTGTTTTATGGGTCTTTGAAATGGACGTGGCAAAATGGTTCCACAGCGCCCCCAAAATTCAAGCCAACTGTTCACAAACTGTTGTAACTCGACTCTACAAGGTCCTATCTTTACCAAGTTTACTAAGTTTGATGACAGTCCGGGTCAGAAGATATCTACAGGCCAGTTTTGAACTGTAGTCTTTGCGCCACCTAGTGGTGACAAGAAGTGTCGGGTTATGTATTTTGATGTACACCCCCCATCAGGTTCATCACAACCACCTCAAATATGGTCCAAAAAGTCCCAAGATGTTGCTGATGCTAATTCGTGAAGCTTTGGAGGTTTTTTTTTTTTTAACACTGTTGCCACGCCGATGCATTGTTTTTCTAGGTAACGTGTTCAAAGAGATAGAGAGTGCGTTCTCATCAGGGCTCGGCTGGCTGATCACCTTCTGCTCCGACACTGGAGGTAACACACACACACAGAGTCACACATGCATGTTCAGAGGTTATGTGGCACAAATCTGTACCAGATGCATCACACCTGTATTTAGAAACATCCACATTGATATTCCACCATTGTTCTGAATATGACAATATTTTGGATTCATTTTCCGATGAAGACGTGGAATATGTTGGTATTATTCAGGATTTCTTTGAAAAAGTATACAGCAAATTGACTCTATGCGTCTCATCTGGCGTGTATGTAGTAATGATACAAGCGTCTTGCTCTTTCTTTCTCTCTCGGTCAGATTGCCTGGAGCCAAGAACAAGACAGAAATTGGCTGGGATGTTGGTGAGAACACTAATAATATTTTCGCAGGGTTTCCCACAGCGGTGCCTCTGCTTATGTGAGAAGAAATGAATACAGAAATAAAAGCTTGACTGTCACAGTGGAACAAGATGCTATTTCACAGAGCAAATGGCTACAGTTTCATCTAGAACAGTGCTTCCCAACTTTTTGGGCTTGGAACAAGAAGCAATTTTGGAGAGGCACCTCACCAGTCCATATAGTTACTGACATATTTGTTGTGACCGTAGTAAATCATGCAGATAAGTTGGACACACAAATCAGATTTGACCAATTGCAATTAACAGTATGGGCAGTCTGTCTTTAAGATCTGAGTGGAGAAACAAACCTGACTGGCCTGAAACTAGCTCACCTAATGGAGTGTACTTGCTGCAATTAAAAGCTAAAATGTCTGCTGTGAAAGAGGTCTACTGACTGATGAAACATTTTAGGTTTTGGGTGAGATATTGACTAGCTCAACTTCTATTTTAACCATTTTTGATTAATTGTTTGATCTATAAAACATTAGAAAACAATGAAAAATCCCAAACCACCCAAATATTCAATTTGTTATGATGCAAACCAACTAAGGCAGGACGTCTTCACATTTCAGAACCTGGAACGAAATTGAAAAAGGACCTTCACAATTAGTTGATCTCAAACCATGCACCAATTAGTTTTCTGTTGCTGGGTTTATCGATTAACTGACTAATCATCTGTCTTCATATAATCGAATGATTAAACTTGCAATTGCATTTGGACAGCAACAATCTATGTCGACTGCTCACCTAAAGCACACCAGTTGAAAAGTTGAGAACTTGTATTGATGCATCTGGTGATACTGTATTCAGGGTGGAAACAGTACATGAAGGAATATTTGAGAATCCTTTTTGCTATTTTCATATTATCATATATCCCTTAATTAGTAACATCATGGAATGTTAAACACCAAACACTGTTGGAGGGTACCGTGCATTCGTTGTAATAAATTCTGCTGATCCTACTGGTTAATTAATGAATGTGTGTGTGTGTGTGTGTGTTATGAAGGATGGTCTGGTTAAAGTGGGATGGATGGACTGCATGTCAGAGGAACAGCTCTGTGAAAGTTTCCAGGTAAGGCTACTACAAAACTAATTCTATTACTGTAAGATACTTACATGTTACATGAATAGAAAAAAAATAGATCATTGGTCCTGTGTTGGTGAGTAGACTTCCAATACAAAGCAGCTAAATATAGTAGCTGCTGCTGCTCTGAACTGTTTTTAGATCTATTTTCAGCAGTAACAGTAGTTGCTGTAGTTTCAGTTTCAGTGGATATTGTTTGTTACAATACTAGTCTCTAACCCTTTTCTGAATTTCAGGTGATCACTGGAGCGACTGCTTTGTTCCCACCTGGAAGTGCTCTAGATCAAAAAGACAGTGTACTGGTAGGACACAGGGCACATTACCGGCTGTATGTGAACAGTGGAGCGCTGTCTGTAATAACACTGTGTGTAGTACCGCAGCACTGACTCAATGTGTATGTTTTCCAGTGGCTGAAAACTCTGGACAGTAAAGAGATTTATAATCAGGTCATCAACCACCTGCCTGATCTGGAACTGCTGACCAGTGACAGCTTCAAGGTACAACACATTTTTCAGGTGTTGTAAAGGGAAACTTTGCTGATTTTCAGCTGGATCTGTATCATTACAATGTCGGTAGTGCAAGCTAATGTTGAACCATGTTTAACTGTCCTCTGTGTCGCCTGCACTGAGGCGTCATCTGGTGGACATTTGCCCGCTCTAGGGCTGTCGTTTGATTGAATAGCTGACTTAACAGCAAAATGATTGCTGTTATTTTACTGTTCAGTCAGTTATTCAATCGATCAACAGCCCTAGAGTCGGCAAACGTCCACCAGATGAAACATTCTGCATCACCCAGTGGACACCGTCAGCAGGGAGTGCCACGTAGCCTGCTTGTAGGCGACACAGAGGAAACTACCAACGTTGTGGTTGTAACAAGTGTAACATTTGAACAAAGCTGGTTGGAAACTGTCCCTTTAATGACATAAAACTTGTGGTCTCCAGAGGAAGTTGGCCAATCATCGCTGGTTGGTGAGTTTTTCATTTGGAGACAGAAGCCCCGCCTCCAACGAGTACAAGAAGCTACAAGCTTTCGTCCGAAATGACCACATACAGGTACCTGTCTGTCTGTCTGTCTGTCTGTCTGTCTGTCTGTCTGTCTGTCTGTCTGTCTGTCTGCCCACCTGCCCGCCCATCCAACTGACTGACTGTCTGTCTTTCCAGGTTGGCAGAGTTGACTGTGTAGCAAACTCAGATTTGTGTCAGTCTCTCTACATCCACAAACCCTGCATCGCCGTCTTCAAAGGACTGGGAATCCACGACTTTGAGATTCACCACGGTCAGTACTACTGACTGTACTTCACTATGCTTTTCTCTTCCTGTGTTCCACTGAATACTGTAAACATCACCACCCTCTGGATGGCCACGCTGGTCTGTAGCTCCGTCACTTTGGTCCTGATTGATTGCCACGAAATTTGACGTTCATCTCTCCCCCATGATGAATTGTAGTAGCTTTGTTGATCCCTTAGTTTTTCCTTTGGTAACAGGTTGAACACTCTGTCCAATACTTTGGTTTATGATCAGATTAGATTAGATTAGATTGACTTTATTGTCCACATCAGTGGAAATTAGTATAAAAGCAGTCAAATGAAATAACAAGTGTTCCTTGATGCAGTCGTTCTGTGTTGAGTGCCTTTATGGGATAGGGAGTGAATAAATATCTGTTAACTAATGACATTCCCATCAAATGTAGCAAATGTTAGCATGCTAACACACTAAACAAAGATCATGAACATGGTCAACATTATGTTGCCGCTGTGAGCATGATGCCATTGGTGCTCCGGTCAAAGCACCACTGTATCCGCTAACCAGCCACTGGCTTGACTGTAGACTCTAGATCTAGTCTAGATCTAGACTCTAGATCTAGTCACTGTTCTAATCTGTTGTCACCTCGGTTCTCTTTTTTAACAAACCGTATGGCCTGCCCGTTTTTTAAATTTGTTAGTTTGTCAGCCGAATCGATCGGATTAATTGACCAATCGTTTGGTTAAAAATAATGAATTAGCAATTGCCAATTAATTTTCTATTGATTCATGATTCAATCCAGTTGCTAAATTTCTGTTTCTGTGTGTCTGTCCTGTGTGTAGGTAAAGACGTGCTGTATAACATCGTGGGCTTTGCGCGGGACAGCGTTCGCGCTCATGTGACGACTCTGAGACCCGACAACTTTCCTTCAGACAGAAAGGAGCCCTGGCTTGTTGACTTCTTTGCTCCGGTTTGTAACTGACTACTTTAGTCAGAAGACTGATGCACACACACACACACACACACACACACACACACACACACACACACACACACACACACACACACACACACACACACACACACACACACACACACACACACACACACACACACACACACACACACACACACACACACACACACACACACACACACTGTTTTTTTTGTTGACTTGTAACACATGGCCAGTCCCTGATGTCTCATTTAGCACATCCTCCTGATCACGCCTTTACTGGTAATGTGGACTCAACCTCAGAGAGTTTCATACTTCACGGTTTGCTACTTGTCACGCTAGCCTGCCCGACTGCCTGTTTACTTTCAGGGCTGTTGCTGGTGTCACACCTTCAACGCAAACAGAAAAGAGATAGAGAGGCAGGCAGGAGTGAACCACATTGTTTCACATCAGTATAACGGCAGCAGGATAAAACACCGTCCAGTCAGAGTACATCGATGAATCTACATGCTTAATAATAAAAGTAGAGTATCAGGCTCGTGAGAGGCAAGAGAGAAACTTTGAATTTGTGTGTGAGACGGAAGTTGTTAATCAAGTTTCCATCCAGCTTTAGTGCAAATTAATTCAGGCGCCGGTTGGTTCCATTAAACCGTTTCAGAAGAAGAGGACCCAACAAGAAGACGCCATGAAAGATGAGCTCCAGTCAGTGCTGAAACGATAGAAAACATGATGGGAATCAGGCAGTATTCATGTATTAATGTGAGGAAAGTCACAGCCTCCACATCGCTCCACACAGAGCTCTTCACTTCTAGTCACATGCTGTGGACACCAGCACTAAGTCTGTTTCCCAGTCAGTCAGTCAGTCATCAACCAATCAATCAGTCAATCAATATTCATTCATTTATCTTTTGTCTGCACAAAATCAAATCACTTGTTCATTTTTTTGGTCAGGATTTAGATACATTGTACACTAACCCCACTAACAAAGAAAATGCACATAAAGCAGGTGAATGGAAGAGGCACTCTCTGTCCTGCTGCTTTAGCTGAATTCAGCCTCCAAATAACTCAGTTTGTGCCCTGAAATTCAACAGTTTGAGGGTTCAGCCTCATGCAAACGTCCTCTGTCGAACTGAAGTCACAACCAGTGAAGCTTGTCCTGCTTCCCTCTGGTTTGGTTCTTCTCTACTCCAACTCCAATATGTAAAACTGCTTTAAACAAATTTGAGGAGAAGCTGAGTCAGTTACCTCCTTTTTTAATCATATAACTATAAGCAGCTACCAGGACTTGAACAAAAAGATATTTGTGGAAACCCATCGCTCATGGAGCCATGTTGCTCAATCGGTCAATCAATCAATCTTTATTTATATAGCGCCAAAACAGTGTTATCTCAAGACTCTTTCCATAAAGAGCAGGTCTAGACCAAACTCTTTAATTAGAGAGAGACCCAACAATTCAGGAATTCAACATGAAGGATTCAAGAATCCCCACATGAGCAGCATCAGATATTAGATTCAGGAGGCTGCTGTGCTCTGGTGTAGCAGCTAGAGAGAAGAACCATGTAATCAGAGCTGAGTTTGTAAATGACATGCACAGTGCTGAACGTGGCTGCGAGCTTCAGGCTTCAGGAGGGCCGACAGCTTACTGGCCTGCAACAAAGACTGCTCTTTAGGTGTGAATTTAATAAATGTTTGACTTGTGTGTGCAGTGGTGTCCCCCATGTCGAGCCTTACTGCCTGAACTCAGGAAAGCTTCTATCCAGTTGGCTGGACAGATGAAGTTTGGTACTCTGGACTGCACCATCCACCATAGCCTCTGCTCTGTGGTAAGCACGTACGACGTATGTGGACTGTACCATTAATTACGAACTCACTACAGACACTTATCATGATCATTTATGTCTCTCTCTCTGTTTCTCAGTATAATATTCAGGCTTATCCCACCACAGTGATCTTTAACGGTTCCTCTGTTCATGAATATGAAGGACAACATTCAGCTGACGGCATCCTGGAGTTCATAGAGGTGATACTACATATCAATTATATACTAAGACCATGTTTTACTCACTGTTTCTAACTGGGTGCGATACGTTTAATGCAGAAATGTGCAGACTTACTGGGCGACAGAACTTGAACACAGGTCATCGAACAGAAAACGTCTGCACAACGCTGCCACCTTCCCAAAAATGCTTTCAACTGAAAAGGGCATCACCGCCTATTGAAGAACCGCTTTGGCTGAAAGAGATTCTTTCTGTCTCTGCAGGATCTGGTCAATCCGTCCGTGGTGGTCCTGGATCCTCCCAGCTTCACAGAGAGAGTCAAAGGTAAAGCTGGTTCTGACAGCAACAGATAAACCCGGTGCTGACTGCCAGACTGTAACTCCACCTATGACCTCAATAAGTTCCAACATTTTTACCGCGGCCTCTAAAGATTCGCTCAGTCAAAACTTCAGAAAGAGCCTGTAGGAAGGGTGGATTAACTAAGACTGGTATAAGTTAGTTCCTGTCCTGGCTGCTGTTACTAACTAGTCTTCTCTGTTCCGTTTCCTCCTGCTGTGTTGTGTAGGTCGAGCTGAAGGGCAGGTCTGGGCGGTGGATTTCTACGCTCCGTGGTGCGGTCCCTGTCAGGCTCTGATGCCGGAGTGGAGACGCATGGCCAGGGTACGGCACACTACACACATCACATACACAGTGTAAATACTCCATACTGTGACTGAAATAGGCAGTTAAACTTCAGGTTATGTTTGTGCTTTGACAAGCTAACTGTCTACGCGGCAGCCACGGACTAAACAAAGCAGAATCTGCACACTGCTTCGGCGGACCTACGCTGATTCGGCCTCCGTCAGAACCCAACCTGGCTCAGAATCAGCAGCTGAAAACACAGACTAGACGCACACACACTGTCTCTGTGTGCAGCTTTTGTCTCTTATAATATGTGCAAAACTCACCATTCCAGTATTTTGATTGATTTGATTTAGTTTGGTGCTTTAAACCTGTTTGATGTGAAAATATGTTTCATTTCCACAGTGTGTTGATGTTACATTATAGGATATTGTAATTTATCAGATTTTAAGATGTTTTTTTTACCTCTAGTTTGATGGATAATGGTTGAGAATGTCTTCAGCCACGCATGTTTCAGTAACCATTATTTCCAGACTGTAAGAAGAAATGTATCTACAGCACACAGTTAAATACAGAATTGAAATGGCCTTCGTACACTTTCTTGACGTACAGACAGTCATGATGTCCTAAGTCTGTAAACGCAGGACCCCAAGCAGATCTGGTACCTACACCAGCACAGAGGAAGTGACTGACCATTGCACAACCGAACTGCCATTCAGATGGTATTCTTTCTACTTGATCAGTAAATAACACAACCGGATGTTTTAATCTGCCTCTATCACAGTGCTGAGATAAGGGTTCGGCAATCTAGACAAAGAACACATTTTCCTGCGGTGACCTAAAAAACTAAAACTCCTAAACTGAGCAGTGCTGAAAGTTATTATAAACTGACCCGGTTGTCTTTGCCACAGCGGTGCAATGATACCACATGGAAATGCAGTGACCAAGATAAGTTGGAGTTGAAAGAACTATGTAAAGGAGACAGTTTCTAAAAGCACAACATTGTCGATGCAGTGATTTGTTTGTTGGCCATACCAAACAACCCTCTCAGCAAATGCAGCACATGGGGTCTGACCTCAGCAGCATTCAGTCATGTACAGGAGCAACACAGTTTTAGGACCTGACAGAAGGTTTATGTAGTTCAATCAATCAATCAATCTTTATTTATATAGCGCCAATTCACAACAGCGTTATCTCCAGACTCTTTCCATAAAGAGCAGGTCTAGACCAAACTCTTTAATTAGAGAGAGACCAACGATTCAGGAATTCAACATTAAGGATTCAAGAATCCCCACATGAGCAGCATCAGATATTATATTAGGAAACAGTGGAGGAAGAACTCCCCTTTAACAGGAAGAAACCTGGAACAGAACCAGGTACAATGTGGGCGGCTTCTGTAGGGGTCCGTGTTGGGAGGAGGGTGGACAGAAAGAGAGGAGTGTGACTAACAGATTAGCAGTATGATATATATATATATATATATCTATATAGTAGTTAGCAGGCGATCAGTATTGCACAAAGTGTAACTTGTCTGTGTGTCTTTTTCTTTCTGTCACCATCCAGCTGCTCTCAGGTCAGATCCTGGTCGGTTCAGTTGACTGTCAGCACTTTCAGTCGTTCTGTCAGAGTCAGAACGTGAGGGCGTACCCTGAAATCCGCCTGTACACCGGCAACTCCCAGCACCCGGGCCGCTACACGTATGTACCAAATGTTAAAATACTGGTTCTGTGTGTAGAGAAACGATCATGTAGTGTACACACTGTGACATAAACCACAGAATTACACTTAGAAAGATAAAGTAAAGTTTTCAGTTTGACCTCAGTCCTTCTGTCCACACGTACAGTTGGACTCAGGTCTGTTTCCATCACATCCATAAACATTTGTTTGTGAATGTTACAATCATCGGTCACATTTAGTTTTCAGTCAGCCTATTGATCCTGTCCCTCTGTCTCCTCAGGAGTTATAATGGGTGGCACAGAGACGCCCATTCTCTGAGAGCATGGGCACTGGGGTGAGACACTAACTGCCTTTCTTGTATTTTCTCTGTCTCTCTGGCATCAAAAGGATCAATGATTAGATCAATGTGGAGCCCTATAGATGTGGAATGGCTTAATGTCTGTGTGTGTGTGTGTGTGTGTGTGTGCAGCTCTTTACCCAGAGCGTCCGTGGACCTGACTCCAGAG